>NC_068362.1:78577603-78880103 GCF_020536995.1 Dreissena polymorpha | reverse complement strand
ACGTTATATTCTTTAGAATTCATTAAAACATTATATTATGGTGATTGCTGTTCAGAAATGTATAAAGTTGAAGTAACGAAATATATGAAAAATATGTCAAAGATCAAATCCGTGAAATGGAAATTTAATTTGGAATACAAATGTTATCTATACGCAAGAATAAGTCATTAATACAAAAGAAATATTCACTTACAATCCCTTCCAAAGATTTGTGGTTTTAAAGTCCCGCATTCAAGTCGTTGGTTTGAATTAACCGTAGACAACACCATTAACTGAAACATACCATAAAAGCGACCGCGTAGACGTGCCTTTAATGTACTTTATGTATTCTATTGGGGAGAACGCGTTTACAATTAAGCCGTGCTCTATATAAATGAAAGTTTATCGGGACCAATACTGCATATCCATAGCACGTGCTGCATCAAACCGATACCCACTGTTACGTCATACTTGACGTTCACGTGCATTATGGTAAACAGACGGAGCGTTTGTGTATTAACGTGCGTTGTTGTGTCTGGATTATTTGCCTTTATTGACGCAAAAATTGGATTGAATGGTAAGCAAGTATTTTTCATATTCAACATGCTAGTAGAATCTAAGAATAAGACAAAGCAAACAAAAATAATTAAACTATACACATTTATTACTCGTTTTCTTATTGAGGAAAGTAAATTGTTCGTGTTGTATTACACATGGCGAATAAAGCAAATAACTCTATGTGCGATTATTTATTTAATTATTATTGATTAATTAATTAATTAATTTATTTTTTCTTTATTTTCATTTATTAATTATAACATAATAAATACTGTATAATATATACACATATTTACCTGAGATTAACACACAAACATTTTTTATGTAAAAGAGAGTTACAAGATACGTTTTGTGTAATATCCAATCCTGGTTCCATGTCATGAAACATACGAGAACTAACCGCATCATACACAACCAATAGTAGCTATTTACTAATACAACATTATAACATACACATAACGGAGAGCCAACCATATACGTTTAAAAGGATTACAGTTGGACCACAATAAAAGTCTAATGAGCTTCAACATTAGATTATATACACGTTAGCACATGTAACATTCTTCTTTTTTCTAAAACAAGATAACACGGTTGGCTCTAAGATATATCAAGAGAATTAAATAGATGATCATAATTCAAGGTATGGAAGTCTTCACATAAGTACATCATTATACAGTGGACATTTAGAATGTACATATTTTTCATCTTCAATAACATACATTACGATAACTATTAAGTATTCATGACTGTCAATTCTCCTATGGCACATTTCAACATTTATTTGAGCTGTACCACTACAGAATTTAACAATGCCCTTCCCCCCATCCCCTCTGTGCCCTTTATTAATAACTTAAGTATGAAGCCGAAAAAGGTCTTTATAATATTTTAAATTGTCGGCGTATTATGCGGGGATAACCTTTGATCGGCGTGTACTATGTTGTTCAGTTTGGCATTCAATTATCGGAACCAATGTCCAGGGCGTCAATACAATGTAGGAGCCAATGTCCGGGCTTTCAATATAAAGTAGAAACGAGTGTCTGGGCCGTCATAATAACGTGGGAACCATTAATCGGTTATCAAAAAACACGTGTAAAAATTAGCGTAGGAACAATCGTCCGTTGGAACCAATGTCCGGATACCCAAATAGCTCTTATTATGATAGGATAACATACAATTCTTTTACAGAAGAAGCTTATGCCTGACCTCAGCATTTCTGCGAGTAAGAATATCCTTTGACCTTTTGTTCATGTATATAATCTCATCATACATATTGGGTATAACAGCATTACATTTATTATATATGAGCCAGGCTCTGTGAAAAGGGGGTTTAATGCTATGTGCGTAAAGTGTCGTCCCAGATTAGTCTGTTCAGTGCGCACAGGCTAATCAGGGACGACTTTTTCCGCTTTTATGAATGTTTTTGTTTAAAGAAAGTCTCTTCTTAGCAAAAATCTACATTTGACGGAAAGTGTTGTCCCTGAGTAGCCTGTGCGGACAGCACAGGCTAATCTGGGACGACACTTTACGCACATGCATTAAACCCCCTTTTCACAGAGCGGTAAAAGATATTACAGCAACACAGTTCGTGAAATTATGTAACTATACTGGTGTATTATCATCCAGTGACCAAATATCGTGAGGTCGACGTCTTATTTGTTTATTAACAGCATGTTTATAAAGCCCCGTCACACCGGACTGGCGTCCTTACGGCGACCTAAGACTGCGTTTCTGGAAATTTCTAATTGTCGTAGTAAGGACGCCAATGACTTTTTCGGTAAAAATGCTGTTGTTCGCTTTCCCGTCACACCAGCGTCCTGGTATATGGCGTTCTGCGCGTCCTCACGGCGTCCTTAATACGTCCCTATTAAAGACGCACTGGGGTCGCAGTAGGAACGTCATAGTCCTAGTAGGGTCGCAATAGACGCCGTAAGGACACAATGAAGTCGCAGAAAGGACGCCATAGTCGTTCCGAGGACGCAATAGACGTACAAAGGACGTACTAAAGTCGCAATAAGGTCGCCGTACTGTCGCCTTGCAGTCAATTATCATTTTCTGTGGGTTTGAGCGACCACACGACGTCCATGGCGATCTTACAGCGACCCTTCCATGTCCCTACTACGACTATTGCGTCCTTAACAGAACGCCGTTAAAACGCCGGACTTCGGCGACCACTTTGAACATGTTCAAAGTGGTCGCCGTGGACTCGCGTCCTGAGCAATTTTCGGCGTCTTCACTGCGTTCTCTTGCGTTTTTACTGCGTTCCTCCGGCGCCTATGGCGCCCTAACTGCGACCTGGGTCGCCGTAAAGGCGCAGAAAGGACGCCAGTCCGGTGTGACGGGGGTATAACCAAGAAAGAAGATCGTTCCATACACACTGCAATAGCATTCACTACTTGCCTTGTTGACCTATTTCCGGTGACGTCACACCAAAGATAGAGTTCTTCTAATATGCAACAAGCAATAAACGTTTTGTGTTTACACTAGTGCAGTCGTCTGCTTTACTTAGCAGTTTATGTGGAAAATAAAAGCAGATGACCAATATAAACATTAAAGTTAAAATGAATGAAAATCAATATATATATATATATATATATATATATATATATATATATATATATATATATATATATATTTATATATATATATATATATATAAATTATTTGATTATTTAGTTGAAGTAAGGTTTTTAAATGCAATTATACCTGCGTTTTCCTCTCTCTGATGTATTGGTTTTTATTTTCATTTGTACTAGTAGTATTGGTAAACAAACTATTTGGAGTGCATGCGTCTGACGTCATAACGAGAGTCTAGTTCTACACGTAAACAAAATCACCGGAAATAGGTCTCCACCAACAATAGATCATCGTATGATACTGTGATCTAACCGTCACTAGCAAAAATATTTTGAGCCGTGCCCTGTGAAAAGGGGGTTTAATGCATGTGCGTAAAGTGTCGTTCCACATTATCCTGTGCAGTGCGCAAAGGCGGAAAGTGCAGTCCGCACAGGCTAATCAGGGACGACACTTTACGCACATGTATTAAACCCCCTTTTCAAAGAGCGAGGCCCAAATACTAATTCAGGCTTCTCGATGCTGATGCAGTAATAATGTCAAAGTTACGTTTAAAGTACATCGTTTTCGTGTAACAAGACATACAGTTTGTCTTTACTATCTCTTATAGTGATGCAATGCCGATATTGCCAGTATCAAGGATGTGCTCACGGTTGCTTGGTTGCATGTAAAGGGTGGTTCAATTAATAAATGATAAGCCTCTATTTAAGAGTTGCACAGTCCGCTGTCATGCACACTTTAATGTCACCAAAATGCAAACTTTATCGACCCCGAATTCCATAATTCACAATGATCAATACGTTATTAAACGAGATGCACCCATCTCACACTACACATGTACATTATGTATTCATTTTTAATGCACGCTTATACATTTGATAAATAAATCCATATCAAACTGCCGATGTACTTTTATTCACGTATATATGACACACATAGTGCAAAAATTCGCCTGAGGACATATCCGATTAGTGAAACTCTTTAAAGCCCTCTGAATACGTATGTTCTAATAAGGACCCATAATGTCCGCTTATGAGAACAACAAGTCTTGCCTGACTTTGCAGCGGACAGGTCAGTCATTACGTCCGCTAATGAGACCAATAAGTCTTGTCTGACTTTTCAGCGGACAGGTCAGCCATTATTTCCGCTAATGAGAACACTTAGTCTTGTCTGACTTTGCAGCGGATAGGTCAGTTATTACGTCCGCTAATGAGAACAATAAGTCTTGTCTGACTTTGCAGCGGACAGGTCAGTCATTATGTCCGCTAATGAGAACACTAAGTCTTGTCTGATTTTGCAGCGGTCAGGTCAGTCATTAGGTCATTTAATGAGAAAACTAAGTCTTGTCTGATTTTGCAGCGGGCAGGTCAGTCATTATGTCCGCTAATGAGAACAATAAGTCTTGTCTGACTTTGCAGCGGACAGGTCAGTCATTATGTCCGCTAATGAGAACACTAAGTCTTGTCTGACTTTGCAGCGGGCAGGTCAGTCATTATGTCCGCTAATTAGACCAATAAGTCTTGTCTGACTTTGCAGCGGACAGTTCAGTCATTATGTCCGCTTATTAGAACAATAAGTACATGAATATTCAGCCTGCATACTTATGTAGGTAGATATGAATACCATATTATGAGTCCCTACATC
Source organism: Dreissena polymorpha (assembly GCF_020536995.1). NCBI lineage: Eukaryota > Metazoa > Mollusca > Bivalvia > Myida > Dreissenidae > Dreissena > Dreissena polymorpha. The sequence goes on along the minus strand of NC_068362.1, from coordinate 78,875,351 downwards.
GCCTTCTATGTATTTAACATTAGTTTGTTATTCACAAACAATAAAACTATATGGCATATTTGTATTTCATTCAAACGCATTCTAATTTCACTTTTATATATCATCGCCTAATTAGTTTCAATAAGGTCCGATATGAAATTGACGTTGGACTGTGTTATTAATTGCAAACGGGATTATTTCCATAGCCTTTTCTAGCTTCAACAAAGATAGGCAGACAGATTGACCGCGTGCTGGTCTTCGAATTTTGCGAGATGTTACATCTAAATAAGTGCAAAATATTTGTGCTGGAATGCTTGCTAATGAAAAACTCAATATTTAAAAATGATTCTATTTGAATATACAACAACATAAGACGATTTCTCGACAGCAGATTCTGTTTTTAAACAAATGGGAGCAGAAATCATTAAAGGGATCTTTTCACGCTTTGGTAAATTGACAAAATTGAAAAAAGTTGTTTCAGATTCGTAAGTTTTCGTTTTAGTTATGATATTTGTGAGGAAACAGTAATACTGAACATTAACCATGCTCTAATATAGCCATTATATGCATCTTTTGACGATTTTAAAACCTAAAAATTATAAAGCGTTGCAACGCGAAACGATCGAATAATTTGGAGAGTTCTGTTTTTGTCGTTAAATTTTGTGAAACTACGATGGTTGCTTATATAAGGTATAAAATACGTCAAGAATGTGTACTCGGCGGAATAGCTCAGTAGGCTAAAGCGTTTTTACTTCAGGACTCTAGCAGGACTCCAGGGGTCACTGGTTCGAAACCTGCCCCGGGCAATGTTCTTTTCCTTTTTTTATTTTTTTTCTTGATTTTTTACTGGAGCTTTTATGATCCAATGTTTACATTTATCAATATAAAGCATTTAATGAATAAGTTTAAAAAATGCCAAAATCTGTGAAAAGGCCCCTTTAAATGATATAAAATATATGTTCGCACATAATTACATTATACTAATAACAATGTTCCTTCATGGCGCGCTCACTTGATCTATTCGCTGTATAGTGGCAGCGCAAACGGCGCCTACATATAAACAGGGTTCAAAGCATCCTCATGGAGCGGCAGTCCGCACTCAACGCGCTCTACACGACCACATAGCATTGCTACGGGTCCCGTAGCGCTAACGTCGGCGTGAACGCGAGCGACGTGGTGATTATCTACATGTTTAACCCATTTATGCCTAGTGGACTCTCCCATCCTTCTAAATTGGATCAATTTATTTCCAAAATTAGGGATGTCTATTATACTTATTTCTATATTTAGAATATTTCTTACAGAAACTCCTTTAAGCAAACAGCGCAGACCCTGATAAGACGCCGCATCATGCGGCGTCTCATCTGGGTCTACCCTGTTTGCCAAGGCCCTTTTTTTAGACGCTATGCATTAATGGGTTAAAATGATCGCCGCGACATGATGTACTGGGCTATTGCACTGCGCCCCACAGTGTTGCTAAGGCGTTACTTACGACTGTGCAGCGCACACCTCTGCGTTCTTAATATTTTTGTAGGCCGTGGGTGCGCTTCGCGAACACCGTTTCAGCCCCAATGTTATACGATTGAGGTCGCAGTGCGATTTTCAACACAATTTATGACAATTAACTAAAAATAAAAAGAATGTGATGTTTAACGATCAAATCAACGATTTAAACTGAATAAATTATGTATATACATTAAAGAATTGTTAACCATCTGTTAATCACATATCTCACCTTCATGTCCTCTGTGCATACGTAAAATTATTGTCAGTTTCACTGGTATATAACGTGTCACTTTGTTGGCAGTAGGTCAGTACCACGCACACAGGCAAGGATGTAGTTACACGATTTCTTGCTGTATTGGGCAAGGCGACGCTTAGGGGTTCGCATGTATCGTGTTGATTCATTATTGGATTTGGATATGGACTTTGGCAAGTGTTGGAGTTAAAATTTATTGAACAAAATAAAACAGAAATTGTGTCTATGTGCTAGTGTCATTGTTAGATTGAATAACGCTAGACAAGTTCAACACATAATCCTCTATTAATCTTACTTCTATTCACACTCTCATTTTATATTACATGATAATGTAAATAATCTTACTGCTATTCACATTTTCCTATTATATAACATAGTAATGCTATTATCTTACTTTTATTAAAATTCTCTTATTGTATAACATGATAATTTGAATTATCCTACTTCTATTCACACACTCCTATTATATGACATAATGATGCGAATTATCATACTTTTTCAAACTCTCTTGTTGTATGACATGATAATTTGAATTATCCTTCTTCAATTCAACCTTTCCTATTATATTACATGTGGGTTATCTTACTTCTTTTCACACTCTTCTATTATATAACATGATAAGGTAAATGATTTTACTTCTATTCAAAATCTCTTACTATACACGATAATGTTTTTTATCTTACTTGTATTCAAACTCATTTTATATGACATGATACTGTGAATTATTTTTCTTCTATGCACACTATCCTATTATGTGGCATGATAATGTAAATTATCTTTCTTCTATTCAAACTCTCCTTTTATATGACATGATAATGTGAATTATCTTACTTCTATTCAAGCTTTCCTATTATATAACATGATAATGTGAATTATCTAACTTCTATTCACACTCTCCTATTATACAACATGATAATGTGAATTATCTTACTTTTATTCAAGCTCTTCTATTATATAACATGATCATGTGAATTAACTTACTTCTTTCAAACTCTCCTACTATATGACATGATAATGTTAATTATTTTACTTCTTTTGAAACTATCCTACAATATGACACGATACTGTGATTATGTAAATGATCTTACTTTTGTAATTACCCCTTATATGTCATGATTTTGTAAATTATCAAACATATATTCACTCTCTTCTATTTTATGATATTGTCATGTGAATTATTTTACTTCTAATGACACTTTCTTATTATATGACATGATAATTGAATGATCTTACTTCTATTAAAACTTTCCTTTTATAGGACATTATAATGTGAACTATCTTACTTTTATTCAAACTCTCCTATTTTATGACATAATAATGTAAATTGTCTTATTTTTATTAAAACTCTCCTATTATATGACATTATAATGTGAATTATCTTACTTCTGTTCACACTGTCCTATTAAATGACATGATAATGTGAATTATCTTACTTCTGTTCACAATCTCCTATTATATGACATGATAATGTGAATTATCTTACTTCAGTTCACACTCTCCTATTAAATGACATGATAATGTGAATTATCTTACTCCATTCAAGCTCTCCTATTATATAACGTGATAATGTGAATTATCTTACTCCATTCAAGCTCTCCTATTATATAACGTGATAATGTGAATTATCTTACTCCATTCAAGCTCTCCTATTATATAACGTGATAATATGAATTATCTTACTTCTATTCACACTCTCCTATTATATAACATGATAATGTGAATTATCTTACTTCTGTTCACAATCTCCTATTATATGACATGATAATGTGAATTATCTTACTTCAGTTCACACTCTCCTATTATATGACATGATAATGTTAATTATCTTACATTTATTCAAGCTCTCCTATTATTATATGACATGATAATGTGAATTATATTTCTCTAATTAAGCTCTCCGATTTTATTACATGATCATGTTAATTATCTTACTTCTATGCACGCTCTCCTATTATATTACATGATATTGTTAATTATCTTACTTCTATTCACGCTCTTCTATTATATTACAAAATAGTGTGTATTATCTTACTTCTATTCAAGCTCTCCCATTATATTACATGATAATGTGAATTATCCTTCTTCTGTTCACACTCTCCTTTTATAGGAGATAATGATAATGTGAATTGTCTTACTTCTGTTCAAACTCTCCTTTTATATAACATGATAATGTGAATTGTCTTACTACTATTCAAACTCTCCTATTATATAACATGATATCCTAATGTGAAGAACGTGCAGATCGCTGGCTGCACAACCACGGTTGCGGACGTGATCTTTTTTTTACCCGATTTCAACCAATCAAAAACCTTCCTATTCCACATATCGTATTGCTTTTATAAGTTTATTACAAATATAAATATTAAACATATTTCCCATATTAAGCGAATATAACTTGGTCTCCTGTGAGTTATTACTACCGCCACTTGTTTTCCTACACTTAAAGACTGATGACAACGAAAATAAATAATAATATCGCAACTAATCGCACGAAGGATGTGATATTTTTTTCCATTGATAAATTTATTTCAAGGATAATCTCTTGGTTTAGAACACACTTTTATAGGAAGTAATTCCTAGACTCTAATAAGTTATAATCTTGAAACTATCAACCCATTTATGCCTAGCGTCTAGAAAAAAGGCTTTGGCAAACAGCGTAGACCAAGATGAGACGCCGCATAATGCGGCGTCTCATCAGGGTCTTCGCTGTTTGCTTAAAGGAATTTCTGTAAGAAATATTCTAAATATAGAAAGAAATATACTAGACATCCCTAATTTTGGAAATAAATTGATCCAATTTAGAAGGATGGGAGATTCCACTAGGCATAAATGGGTTAATGATTATTTAATCAGACATTTTCTTAGGTTTTCGACTCGACAACGCGGCATTTTATTCGAAAAAAAAAAACACAGCAAAAATCATTCTTCTGATTATGGTGTGTGTTTTTTCCTTTATTGACATTTATTTTGCAGAATGGTTTTACGATTCATGATTTTCTTTCAGGTTGCATAGACGGCTGGACCCTGTGGAACACGCATTGTTATGGTTTCATATCGGACAGGCGTCTCATATTGGAGGAGGCGGACTCGTTTTGCTGGGTGAGCACGTTGACGACATGTGCATGAGAGCGCGTCAGCAAATGAATGGCAATATATGATTAACCACATTCGCCTCTCCATCACAATGAATTATTTAAATTGTATCATTCATCGCTTCCAATAACAATATATCAGTTAGCGATCCCGCTCCCAATCACACTGTATTATTAAGTAGTCACCGCTTCCAATCACAGCGTATCATTAAGAGGTCAGCGCTTCCAATCACACTGTTTCATTAAGTGGTCAAACATCAAATCGCTCTGTATCATTATGCGTTATCCGCTTCTAATCATAATGCATCATTCAGTCTTTTCCGCTTCCAATTACACTGTATCATTCAGCCTTTTCCGCTTCCAATCACACTGTATCATTCAGCCTTTTCCGCTTCCAATAACACTGTATCATTCACCCTTTCCGCTTCAAATCACACTGTATCATTCAGCCTTTTCCGTTGCTTACACTGTATCATTCAGCCTTTTCCGCTTCCAATCACACTGTATCATTCAGCCTTTTCCGTTGCAAATCACACTGTATCATTCAGCCTTTTCCGCTTCCAATCACACTGTATCATTCAGCCTTTTCCGCTTCCAATTACACTGTATCATTCAGCATTTTCCGCCTCCACTTTCACTGTATCATTCAGCCTTTCCTCTCCAATTACAATATATCATTCAGCCTTTTCCGTTTCCGATCACACTGTATCATTCAGCCTTTTCCGATTCCAATTACACTGTATCATTCAGCCTTTTCCGCTTCCAATTACACTGTATCATTCAGCCATTTCCTGTTCAATTACAATGTATAATTCAGCATTTTCCGCTTCCAATTACACTGCATCATTCTGCCTTTTCATCTCCAATTACAATGTATCATTCAGCCTTTTCCGCTTCCAATTACACTGTATCATTCAGCCTTTTCCACTTCCAATTATACTGTATGTATCATTCAGCCTTTTCCGCTTCCAATTACACTGTATCATTAAGCCTTTTCCGCGTCCAATCGCACTGCACCATTCAGCGGTTACATCTTCCAATCACTGTATAGTTATGCTGTCACAACTTCATTCACACTGAATCATTTGGCAGTTACATTTTCAAATCACACTATATCATGCCCCCTTTTCCGCGTCCAATCACACTGTATCATTAAGCGTTTTCGACTTCTAATCACACTGTATAATTCAGCCTTTTCCGCTTCCAATCACATTGTATCATTTAGCGGTTACATCTTCAAATCACACTGTACCATTCAGCCTTTTCTTCTTCCACTCACATTCTATCTTTTAACGGTAAACGCTTCCAATCCCACTGTACATTATGTCGTCACCACTTTCAATCACACTGTATCATTCAGCGGTCATCGCTTCCAATCACAGTCAATGATTTAGCGGTTACATCTTTCAATTACACTGTATTATTGGGCGGTCAACGCTTCCAATCACACTGTATCATTCAGCAGTCAGCGCTTCTCATAACCATGAATCATTCAACGGTCTCTTTCTTTCCATGACACTTAATCATACATCGGTCAACACTTCCAATCACAATGTATCATTCGGCGGTTTCTGCTTCAAGATACACTAAATAATTCGTTGGTCTTTTCTTATTATTACACTAAATCATTCATCGGTCTTCGCTTATCATAACACTTAATCATGTATCAGTATCCACTTATCATAACACTTGATCATTCATCGGTCTCCGCTTATCATAACACTAAATCATTCATCGGTCTCCGCTTATTATTACACTAAATCATTCATCGGTCTCCGCTTATCATTACGCTCAATCATTCATCCGTCTTCGCTTACCATAACACTAAATCATTCATTGGTCTCCGCTTATCATAACACTAAATAATTCACCAGTCTCCGCTTATCACAACACTAAATCATTCATCGGTCTCCGCTTATCATACCGCTCAATCATTTATCAGTCTTCGCTTACCATATCACTAAATCATTCATTGGACTCCGCTTATCATAACACTAAATCATTCATCAGTCTCCACTTATCATAACACTCATTAATCGGTCTTTGCTGTCCATAACGCTAAATCATTCATCGGTCTTTGCTGTCCATAACGCTAAATCATTCATCGGTCTTTGCTGTTCAAAACACTAAATCATTCATCGGTCTTTGCTGTCCATAACACTAAATCATTCATCGGTCTTTGCTGTCCATAACGCTAAATCATTCATCGGTCTTTGCTGTCCATAACACTAAATCATTCATCGGTCTTTGCTGTCCATAACGCTAAATCATTCATCGGTCTTTGCTGTCCATAACGCTAAATCATTCATCGGTCTTTGCTGTCCATAACGCTAAATCATTCATCGGTCTTTGCTGTCCATAACACTAAATCATTCATCGGTCTTTGCTGTCCATAGCACTAAATCATTCATCGGTCTTTGCTGTCCATAACGCTAAATCATTCATCGGTCTTTGCTGTCCATAACACTAAATCATTCATCGGTCTTTGCTGTCCATAACACTAAATCATTCATCGGTCTTTGCTGTCCATAACACTTAATCATTCATCGGTCTTTGCTGTCCATAACGCTTAATCATTCATCGGTCTTTGCTGTCCATAACGCTAAATCATTCATCGGTCTCCGCTTCCCATAACGCTCGAATTATTCATCTCTTTTAGCTGCTCAGTCACAATCAATCATTCAACTGTCTTTGTGTTATAGTAATTTTATTGTCATACCTCTTTCCAACCCCGTTTTGCAAGCCATCTGAACGATAGCACCTTGCAATTTCCAGACCCACGGGTCGCGGCTGTTGACCGCGAACAACCTTGCAGAGCATAAGATGGTCGCCTCCTGGCTCAACGACAACGACGTCGTCTTGTAAGTGGAAGACCTACATTCAGCTTGTCGTTATTTGCGATGGTTTGTGTAGGGCTATAAGAGGAACTTAACTTAACCTTCGTCTGATATGTTCACTGTATGAAGTTGGCTATTGATGTTATCGGGCATTCAGGACCTTACATAGGATTGGTATCCTAAAAGTTAATATAGATGTTACCGTTTATTCCGGACTGAATACCGGCTAGGTATCCGGATACTTAATAGGGATGTTATCGGGCATTCCGGATCGCAACCTGGCAAGTTATCCGGATAGGGGCAGTCCGGACCGAATACAATTTTGTTTGTCCGAATAATTACATTTCAACTGATCGATATGACAATAAATTTTAATGTTAACAGATACTGGTATATAACGATTGTTAATGGACGTAAATATGTATTAAAGAATATGTTTATACCAATAACTGCGTAATGATACAGTTTTATTTGGGCTGTTTTGGATATTGATGATTTAAACTGATTTTACAATTGAAGTACACTGTTTTATGAACTATCGAATGCCTAACATTGAGAACGTCGTTCCTAATGTGAGTCCTGTTTTCATGTTTTTTGTAGACAATCTACCTGGTTTATCGGTGGTTACTATGCCATCGACACCGTGAATTGGGATACCGGTGACGTCATAACTGATGCAATCACGCCTGAGCTCTGGAACATTGCTCCGAACTTGATTTCAGGCCTGTACAGCAGAATTGCGTACGCGTACGGTAAGATAATAATGCATGTGCGTTAAGTGTCGTCCCAGATTAGCCTGTGCAGTCCGCACAGAATAAACAAGGACAACACTTTCCGCTTTTATGGTATTTTTAGTTTCAAGGAAGTCCATCCTTACCGAAAATCAAGTTTAGGCGGAAAGTGTCGTCCCTGATTAGCCTGTGCGGACTTCACGGGCTTATCTGGGACGACACTTTGCGCACATGCATTATGCCCAGTTTTCTCAGAACGCGACTCATTTATAACAACGCCATATATTCCATGCTGATTATCTTTTAATTAATATAAAGCTTCGTACAAGTAATGCATAAATATATACCTTAAGTCATTAAAAAATTCAATCAAGCAAAACAGATTTTGAATAATTATAAATAATGTCGCCTGCTATTAAAAGGTAATAAGCATACGACATATGGATGGACGCTGGTTTCTGGAAGTCGACACGCGAATTTCATTTGCGAGATGTCGCAAAATGATGTGCAGTTTACAGACGTCATGAACAGAGATTACGGTATAGAAACCTTGGCTATACCTCCTCTCCCTGAACAAAAATAAGGTGGAGAGTATCCATTTTGGTTGGCTTGTTGGAGGTTGGTTGGTCTGTAGCATGTCTTGTTCTTTGAAATGATTATTCAATTTGTGATCGATTAACAAAATGTATATGTCGTGCATAAATCATTCTTCAAGAAAATTTAAATTATTTGTATAACTTCAGAATTTTCAGTGTGTGGAACGACAGAATTTCATAAACTTCATAAAGTTGATGAACATATCGCGCTGTAGTATTAAAAAAATATTTTCAGAATTCAGAGCTGAATCGTTTTCAATTTTTTTTTTGGCTGACTGGCGGGAATTAGGGTCGCCAAAACTCGCTATATATAGGAATGTTTATCGCCTATATACAGCATGAAATTGTAATATACATGTATATCGTACACGAAAACCTTCGTGCATGTTCGAATTGTTTTTGTTCAGTCGTGGGTTGTTTTTGAGTCGCGGTTATAGAGATCGCGTGAAATAACCTGATACAAGTTTCGTACATAATGCAATTTGTTTCCGTAAAATGTTTCAACAAAGTAGCATTCGTGCTGCTGATCAAAAATGTGTCAAAAACTGGTAAATATTTTATTCATGATACCACGATAAGTTTTTATAAAATACAAACCTTATTTGATCCCTTTACTGTTCACATTAATTTTGTTTCTCAGTAAAACATACTCGTTTATTTATTAGTATTGTCCATGCTTCAGCTTCTGTAGACATTTTTTTCACAAGAAAGTAATCTCCGTGCAATGTCAGTTTTAGGAGTGTTTATAGCATGCAAATACTTAAATTGGAACAGCCAATCAGAATCCATGACTCAAGATGGACCGTACATTCAAGATGACGGTCGGCCACTATCATCTCAATCGATTAGTTTCGTGTTCACAGACAATAAATATTTGAAAAAAGCAACTAATATAAAGACGAAAGGTTAATTATCATGTTTATAATGATTTAAGGTCATTTATTTATGAAAAATGTGTGATGTAACATCTTTAGGAAAATTACCCACGTCTCAAAAGGGTAATAGCATATTTTAACTGTTTTCTAACCCCAGATTATGGTCACGGCGGGCTGAACAAGCAGGAGATACCCAGAGGTCCCTTCATAACGCTGGAGCCCCGTAACGTGGCGGTGATCGGAGAGGGCACGGACACCTCCATCTCTCTGGAGTGTTTCGCCAGCGGCAACCCGCCAGCCAAATATACATGGTACCGAGGAAACACTACCATCACATCTGAGCAGAGCAAAAGGCAAGATCATCATCATCATCATCATAATCATCATCATCATCATAATCACCACCATCATTATCATCATCATCATCATCATTATCATCATCATCATCATCATCATCATCATCATCATCATCATCATCATCATCATCATCATCATCATCATCATCATCATCATCATCATCATCATCATCATCATTATCATTATCATCATCATCATCATCATCATTATCATCATTATCATCATCATCATCATCATCATCATCATCATCATCATCATCATCATCATCATCATCATCATCATTATCATCATTATCATCATTATCATCATCATCATCATCATCATCATCATCATCATCATCATCATCATCATCATCATCATCATCACCAGAAGCAGAAGCAGAAGCAGAAGAAACCGTAACGTCATCTTTATCGTTGTCTTTAACATCCGTTTCGCCATCATCGTCAGCATCTTAATGGTTCACCAGAGATTACCACCTTAAGCAAACTCCATGTACTTGTCTTTAATTTCGTTAAGTTCTTACTACAGCCAATGTATTTGTGAGTGAAAGTTGCATGTTGTGCAGGTACACAGTAAGCGGCGGGCGGTTGATCATTCAGGGCCCCCGTGTCAGCGAGGACGCGGGCATGTACCAATGCAAGGCCGCCAACTCGCTGGGCACCGTCCTAAGCAGGGCCGCAGTCGTGCAGTTTGGATGTAAGTGAGGACCCCGCTATACACAGTACCGAAATCATTTTGGGAGATTTTTATCTTTTTTCTACGGATGGGACCGAATATCCGAATATTCGAATATTCGAATATTCGAATATTCGAAAATCGGCCGAATATTCGAATCCAAAATTCATATTCGAATATTCTATTTTTATGCAAAAACACGTCCAAAAAAGTACATGGACAAAGTCGCAGTTTTGGTTTCCATTATAAGTCATTGCTTTGATAACAGCTGCCATCAATGAACGTGGTGATAACGGGCAAACGGAAGGGTATAAGGAGAGGGACCAATCGTCAATTTTATCTCAATGCAGAGTTATGCAATATGTACACATTATTTTCTGAAAATCAGTCAAATATGAAAGTCAATTTATGTGAAATATTAACGTTTATTGATAAACATTTAAAAATCTGTGTTTTTACAGGTTGTTTAACCTCAGCGGTCAATTGTATTAACAGTGGTTTATATTAGCTGTAGCTACTTGATTAGCGCAGTTATTTACATGGATATGTTACCACCATATAGTTGTATTTGTATACACGATGGTTACTCCGTTATAACCTAACAATTGAACTTTGTTACTTACCACTGTAAAATTATCAACAACGCAATCCTGAAAATGACATCGTTTTCGCGCAATTTGTCAGACGAACATTGTCGAATATAGCCTTCGACTCTGTCACAAACGAAATAAGCGAACAACGGGCTTAAACCTTTAGTTACCGAGAGGTGGACGTCTTCAAGAACTTATTGAAAGAAAATCTTCATAAAATCAAAGCAAATAAAAGCGGTCACTCGTTACCTAATTAGTAATGGACACCATGCTCCTTGTAGTCAGAAGCTTGGTACAATACATTATTTAAAGCCCCATTAACACTCAAAATCAACGAATATTTCGTAAACTATGTCATAACATAAATTTAACCCATACAAAATCAGTGTTCCTTAAACCAATAGCCAAAATTCGAATGCTAGATGTGGCCTTGTAACATAGATTTAACCAGATACAATGTTCGTTATTAAAACTTCGGTTTCATACTTTTATATATGTGCTCATTGATTCGTGTGATCTGAATACCAGCTGCCTGGTTCAATGTAAATGGCATACTGTTTACTCAAATTTCAATGCTTTCTTGGTTACGCACTAGATCTGCACGCGTTTTCGCCAGTGAAGTCAGACGACCAGGTGGGCACGGTGTTCGAGGGAGTCCGCGTTAGTTGCTTCACACCAGCGTACAACCCAGGTGCGAACAGAAACTGCGTCGGTTGATTCGGTCGAGGGAAAACAACAGCACTTTAATCTATTATACATTATGGCCTTAACTCTTGCACGAAGTCATTCACTTCGATAGTAAGACTACATTACAGAAATAACCAGTACATTTCCGTTATTAATATTGTTTTCTACCGGCAATGAAATAAGGCTAATTCAATATTTTACGTGTTTTGTTGTAGAGGTGCGGTACGGCTGGTTTCAGAACCACAACACACACAACTACATCTTCCCCAACCACCCTGTGCACTTCATCTCGCAATCCGGCTATCTGTACTTCTCCGAGGTGCAGCTCTCCGACGACCGCACCTACTTCTGCGTCGTGACGCTCGTTGCCCCTCACGACTACGACGCCGATACGACTATGTCGCCCAGCAGAGTCGGTCTGGGGACCAAACTAATACTCAGACCCGGAAGTGAGTGGAGAAAAGGCGTTATCGACATGTTTGATATATTTTTCGGATAATTACATCGAAGACAGGCAATCATTCAAGCTTTTAAGTTTCATTTTCGATGCTCAGTTGCCTTATATGTTTTCGTATTAAGGTATTTTACTTTGCTCCTTTGCTTTGTCAGAGATGTCAAACAACTACGGCCCCATCATTCATACGCACACGTTCCCGACACCGGCATTGAGGGGAAGCCTGGTGCGGCTCGAATGCGTCGCTTATGGATCGTACGTAGCTGCCTTATTAGAAAAATGTTTTGGATTCAATCACATTTATTAATAAAGTATAATACCGGTAATAAAATTGTAGCACTTACTGTTCTTGTACATACCATTAAAACAATTAGCATTCATAAAAGTATTTGTTTTGTGTTTTTTTTATATATAAATCTCCTTTATTTCAATAAATATGTGTATTTATAACGTGTGCAATAACCATCACTCCGCTGTCTGCAGCCTTCCGTTGAAGTACAGCTGGAGTCGCGCTGATGGTCAGCCGTTCGTCAAGGGGACGCAACTCAGCGACAATAACCGCGTGCTAACGATAGCCAACGCGCCGCTCGAGGCGGATGGAGACTACATCTGTAAAGTAGTCCGCCAGGGCACAGTCAGTAAGACGGCCACCATCTCGCTGCTACTCGAGAGTTAGTACAGCCACTGGGTTACCTTTTGTTATAACATCGTTATCGGACCTTGACGTATTAATCAACCAATTCTTAGACTTCAATCTTAAAATAAAGAATATTCTGTAAACTTTAATGTACTAAAGGTGATCAACGCGTGAAACCAAGAACTAGTTCACATGTAATAATGCTGGAATGTATTTAAACAAGTTATCATTTATTCTCTTAAACCGGTTAAGATTTGAATCGAAAAGTAAATATTACCTCATTTTTTCGTATGAATGTGTATTTAATATTTTGAGAATAACAGTGCGCAATGACGTATTTATTCCTTTATGCAGAAATTTAGCTGCAAAATGAAAAACCAATATAATGGGCAATGTTCAAAATTGTCGTTGTGGAAAACACGCAAAAACAGATATTAACCAAGAAATGCAGATACCATTTACTGATTATTTGTAAACGCCCTAATGCAAATATGAATCATGTGTTGAATCCTACTATTCACTTTGTGTGTGATCTGTTTCCCAGCGAAGCCCTACTTTTCTGACCCGATCAACAACATGTTTGTGGACGCCGGGCAGACGGTGGTCTGGCGCTGTAAGGCGGTCGCCCGACCCCGAGCGAGTTATTCCTGGTACAAGGATGGCGTGTTTCTGACAAATGTGCCCGGTAAGTGCGGGAGACGTGATGGCGTGCTACTGACAAATGTGCCCGGTAAGTGCGGGAGACGTGATGCTACTGACAAATGTGCCCGGTAAGTGCGGGAGACGTGATGGCGTGCTACTGACAAGTGTTCCCGGTAAGTGCAGTACAAGGATGGCGTGCTACTGACAAATGGTCCCGGTAAGTGCGGGAGACGTGATGTTACTGATTTTTTAAGTCTGAAATCATACAGATTCAATGGTTATTGAAAGCAAAAAAAATCTGTTTAACTTTGTATTTGAATGTCCGTGCAGGTAAGCTGGAGGTGAGCGGGAACCAGCTGACTATCAGCGTTGTGGCGGCAGGCGACAGCGGCATGTATCAGTGCGCCGCCACCAACAGACACGGCACGTCCTTCAGCTCCGGCGAACTTCGGATTCTAGGTGCGGGGCTAAACTGTTGTCCAGTGGGTCCGCCATTGTGTGACGTGCATGAATTTAAATGCCATCGCACAGTTATTTATCGCGAGTTATTAAAAAAAAATCCGTTGATGCAGCTGCTATCATGTGGCGTAAAACTTATGCACTGGATGTTCTTTGACAGCATTTGGGCCTAACTTCGAGCAGTTCCCTATGAAGCATTCCCAGATGGCGTCTCTTGGAGGGAAAACATCGATTCCGTGCAGAGTGCAAGGGGCACCACTACCAACCGTACGTTTATAATCGAATCGATCTGCATTTTACAGATGTATGTGAAAAAAACTTCGGTTTCCTTGTAAAACAGTTTTGAAATCTCACAATGAAACCATGTTGTAACATAGTGATGCGATTACTATATCGAGATGCCGAAGAAGCATTAAAAAGATAAATGCACGCTACACAATGCTTTTATGTTCAATCGCAGGTAGAGTGGATGAAAGACGGTCGACCCCTGGGCCTCAAGCCGGGAGACGTTGGCGGGCGACTCAAGATGGCGCTGTCGTTTGAGCTCATCATCACCGAACTCTCGGCCGCAGACGCCGGTTTGTACATCTGCGTGGCGAGCAACGAATATGGCGAGGCACACAACTCCACCTTCATCACTGTCGTGGGTATATAAACAATATTCGCATTTGTTTTATTTATAAAATACTGTCCTGATTTTATTTACGAACACACGCATATTTATGCACACCGTGATTATGACATCAACCCAGAAAGCATAATATTAAAGAACCAATATCGGTTTAATATCTGCTGGATATCTAATGGATATTTTAGAGCATGATTGGTGTTCAGTATAATTGTTTCTTGCAAAAAACATAACTACAACGAACATTTGAAAATCTTAAAACATTTTTTTCTCATTTTTTTTTCAATTTATCAAAACGTGGAAGGTCCTTTCAAATTTAAATAAATTTAAACGAACATTATTGACGCATTGTTTTTCGTGAGTAAAAGAAATTTAGTTTTCCTCGTTCGAAATGTATTTTTATCTTACAAAAAGGAGCCTTTGCATAGTTTCGTATTTAATAAGTTATGACAATCAGGTCCATTCACGTAACACTTAAATTGTAAATGTAATAGAAGGCTGTATTTGGGAAGCATATGGCCATGTGCGTGGTTCAACTATGAGTTGCCAGTCACATTGTTTTTCAATGTAATTGTAATAAAAAGCAGAATCTTGACAGGTTCGCTTAATGATTTCTGCTGTTGATCTCGCACATTTCTGATTCCCTTCCATGAAGCATCACATTCATTTTCGGAAGCCTGCTTTATATTTCTGTAACAAACATGCAGGGGCGAATGGATATTTTTGTAATAAACCTTTTCATGGGGTAACATTTTGCAAATTCATTATAACTGTTCTCAATCAAGTGTGAGATATCCTAAGTTATGTATGTATCAATGAAGCACTATTTCAGGTTCAATATTACATCTAAAATTACCTATACCACGTGACTTTTTCGGATCTTTGTTGGGAGAATAAAGCGCGACCCAGTTAACATTTTTAAAGATCTCTTTTTAAATTTTTCACCATTTTTAATGGGATGAAGAGGAGAGCCCGTTCATTCGTAGGTTTTTTTTTTATAGGTATCATGATCTTTTTAAACAAATAGGTATTTTTTTTCAATAAAGTGCAACCGCGTTTGAATGGTTAGAAAAATGTCGGATCAGTGTGGGGACTTCATATTAAAAACGCGCGGTTGCGCTTTCCTAAAAAAAATACTTATTTGTTTAAAAAGATCATGATACCTATTACCTATAGAAAACTCTCACGACTGAGCGGGCTCTCCACTTTATCCCATTAAAATGGTGAAATATTTAAAAAGACATCATTAAAAATGTCAACTGGATCGCGCTTTATTCTCCCAACACAGATCTTAAAAAGACACGTGGTATAGGCACCATGAATTAGGAGCATTCGAACAATAATTTCAAGATAAATTATAATAAGTGCTTTTTCTAATACTTACGCATCTGGTTCATTTCATGATACTGTGCACATCGCGAATTTCCCATTTTTCCAGACGGCGTGGTGATAGAGCGCGGTCCCGAGCCGACGGAAGTAGCCGTCAACGAGACGCAGTTCCTCCCGTGCTACGTCGATGTCGCGAGGAGCGATATTGACGTCAAGTACCGGTGGAAGTTCAATGGACATTACATTGACTTTAAACGGCACCATCATTTTATATCGGTACGTAAAATGTGAACTGTCAAAATCCTGAATTATATTAAACTCATATATCATATTTATTAGGTTATTTTGTTGGTAATATATACGTATCATCAAAATATATGATTTTACAAGACCCTTTCGGTGTAACCGGAGAGGACTAACAAAATTACCCCCGTGTGTCCTACGTCCGCGTGTCCGTCTGTCCGATTTGCTGTTGCTTAACTCAAAAATTACTTCAGATAAGTTGACAAAACTTGGTATATGCATAAAGGATCATATGGGAAAAAAAATGCGCGTTATTTTCAGTTTCTTCATCAGACAAAAAATGTGTATCGTATGGTTTATACGGAAATAATGCAAAATAAAAATCTTGATCCCCCTTTTATTCAATATGTACACAAGCTATGACGATGAAACTTGGTATGTGGACCAAGGGCTAAATGGGGAATACCTACGCAATATCAGTGTTCTTGTCAGACTAAAAGTGTGGTTGCTACAGTTACAGATGTTATGATAGTCATTATTGAAAACTAAAATCTGGATCCTGCGATAACTAAAAGCTATGACGATGAAACTTGGTATGTGGACCAAGGGCTAAATGGGGAATACGTACGCAATATCAGTGTTCTTGTCAGACTAAAAGTGTGGTTGCTACAGTTACAGATGTTATGATAGTCATTATTGAAAACTAAAATCTTGATCCTGCGATAACTAAAAAATAGTGCATGCTTGGCTGCTGAAACTTCGATTTTCGTTAACCCATTTATGCATAGCGTCTAAAAAAAAGGCCTTGGCAAACAGCGTAGACTCAGACGAGACGCCGCATGATGCGGCGTCTCATCTGGGTCTGCGCTGTTTGCATAAAGGAATTTCTGTAAGAAATATTCTAAATATAGAAATAAATATACTAGACTTCCCAAATTTTGGAAATAAATTGATCCAATTTAGAAGTATGGGGGAGTCCACTAGGCATAAATGGGTTAAAGGGCTACACATTTTTTCAGAGTTTCCGTCAGACAAATAATGCGGTTGTTCTGTGGTTACAGGTCCACATATAAGCCTTGTTCTGAGAAAACTGGGCTTAATGCATTTGCGTAAAGTGTCATCCCATATTAGCCTGTGCAGTCCGCACAGGCTTATCAGAGACGACACTTTCCGCCTAAACTTGATTTTCGGTGAGGAGGGGCTTCCTTGAAACTAAAAATACCATTAAAGCGGAAAGTGTCGTCCCTGATTAGCCTGTGGGATGACACTATTTTACGCAAATGCATTAAGCCCAGTTTTCTCAGAACGCGGCTCATATAATTGAAAACTAATTTCTGGATATCGATAACTTACCAAGTATGTAAGCCTTGTTGATGAAACTCGGAATGTCTATAAAGGTCCATACGTTTAATATGCAGTCCGCACATGCTAATCAGGAACGACACTTTCCTCCGCTTTTATGATATTTCTCGTTTAAAGAAAGTCTCTTCTTAGCCAAAATCCAGTTAAGACGGAAAGTGTCGTCCTGATTAGTCTACGCGGACTGCACAGGCATATCTGGGACGGCACTTCACGCACATGCATTAAACCCCTATTTTACAGATCACGACCCAAACACCTAAAATCCTGACGTCGCGACATCTAAAAAAGTACTTGCGGTCTTTTGATGAAACTCTATGGGTCATCAATAGAAGGCACATTTTTTTAGTATATTTTTGTCATACCAAAAATGTGGTTGCTATGTTAACAGAAATGATTGAAGACTAAAATCTGCCTTCTGCCATTACTAAAGAGTGCTAAAGCTAGATTTATGAGACTTACGAAGATCATGGTCCTACTCAGACAACATTGACCCTCTAAGGGACTGCTGTTTTGTCCCTAAAAGCTCTTGTTTTATCAATGGCATTTCGTATTCGTGTGCTTGTATAGTAACATGTATCTTAATTACGGGGTTATGTAGATACAAAGACTTGCAAATTTGAAGTTAAATCAAATGTTGACAATCGTTCTACTGCGTCTACTATAAAAACATGTGTAATAAAAGTTATTAACTTATCCAAACCAAATATTTACCAATCATTGATCGAGTTACATGCTGTTCCACAGGGTATGAAGGAAGGCGCCTCCGGCCTCTACATCCGGGAGGCCCAGTACGCTCATGAAGGCGAGTACACGTGCGAGGCACAGACGCCCCTCCAAGTGGACACTCGCACGGCCAAGGTCACCGTAAGAGGTCAGTGTCCACACAACATGTAGTGAGTTGCGTTGTTTTAAAAGAGAAATGTTCAAATAAGAATCCTCTGAAATCGAGTTTTTGATAAGCATACGGGCAGTTGTGAAAGTGTGTGTAACACATAATCTGTACGATTATTAACTGTTTTACTTTAAAAGTCTTAAATGTACTGAACTTTTTCTGCATTATAATATAAGCGAGAGAAAAGTGTTTGAAGCCATTTCCAAGTTTTTGAAACGTCTGTATTCACCACTGAAAATATCTAATGTGTATAAACGTCTGTGCAACATATACACATGCATCAACACAGGTCCGCCGGGCGCTCCAGCAGGTGTGTACGTTGACGGCGAAACGGTAACGTCATTCAGTGCGCGCGTCATCTGGACTATGACATCATCAATGGAACACGGTGCTCCCATCCTGTATTATGATATCGAGGCAGAAACTTTTTACGATCCTGGAAACTGGACAATAGTTGCAAGAGGTGACCATACTTTGATGTAAACATAAAGAAAATCAATTAAAATCCGACCATTGGTTAAGTCTTACTTACATTAATCCATTGATACATTTAATTGAAAAAAGTTAATAATATGGTTTATTTTATGTATTCCGGTGGTTAAGATAGAAATATCACTTAATTGAAACCGATTATTCACTGTTTCAAAAAAGGTAAAAATTAACAGTGAAAATTATCGATAAGTTTCACTGTTTCACTGAGGTTGACGTTGTTTTTCATGTCATGGCGTCATTATTTTAGCGTAATTCTCAAGTTTAAATACAACAATAATCATTTGTAAGCATAAACTTAAAAGAACATTCATTGGGTTCATTAGAATATCGACTTTAATTCACCCGTGGTCATATAAAAAAAACATGTATTTTGATCACTCGTGAATTAAAATCGACATTCCACTAAATCCAACAAATATCCTCTATGCATTAGTTGATGTTGAATAAACGCTTCTATAATTGCTCCAATCGTATCATTTATATGAAAGTGAATCGTTAAATCGCAGCTTCTTAAACAAAGAGAGAAGATCTACATCAATTCTTTCATTCCCCAAAATATGTACCTGTGTGCTTTCGCAGACGTTTCGGAGAGCACTGCAGTCGCGACTGCTATAAACAACGGAAATCGCAGCGATCAGCGCTCTACCAACGTCACGGGGTTGGTTCCGAACACGAACTACCGGTTCAAGGTGCGCGCCGTGAACGCCTTTGGTCGTGGATCAGAGAGTAGCAGACCTTCCGGTTCGCAATTCATACACTCTACTATGAATTAAAGATGTTATTATATTCAAGATACAATAACATGACTTAATTGTTTTTTAATATAAAAAATTTGAGCTGTTAGTTAATTAATAGCCATATTTGTCAATAATACATACAGATTTTTGCAAACAATTTGGTATACCGATCTTTATTTTTTATTACTTTAAAGAATGTCTAAAAAGTAGATTTACATTTATATGCTTTTTGAGATGTGAAGTGTCAATAAATCAACGGTTTATCAAGTTTTCACATAAATCCTTGACTTAAAGTGACTATAAAATCCAGTGTTATACATTAGCATTTAAAGTTAATACATACTTATAACATATAACTTATGCATGTACGTACATGTCCTGCTATTCCAGTGTACATTCACACGCCTTCAGCGCCCCCGTACCGCGCCCCGAACAATCTGGGAGGAGGGGACGGCAAAGTGGGGACACTCAACATGTCATGGACGGTAAGTGGGCACACTCAACATGTCATGGGCGGTAAGTAGGCACACTCAACATGTCATGGACGGTAAGTGGGCACGCTCAACATGTCATGGGCGGTAAGTGGGCACACTCAACATATCATGGACGGTAAGTAGGCACACTCAACATATCATGGACGGTAAGTAGGCACACTCAACATATCATGGACGGTAAATAGGCACTCTCAACATATCATGGACGGTAAGTAGGCACTCTCAACATATCATGGACAGTAAGCAGGAACACACAACATGTCATGGACGGTAAGTAGGCACACTCAACATATCATGGGCGGTAAGCAGGCACACTCAACATATCATGGACGGTAAGTAGACACTCTCAACATAGCATGGACGGTAAGTAGGTACTCTCAACATATCATGGACGGTAAGTAGGCACTCTCAACATATCATGGACGGTAAGCAGGCACACTCAACATATCATGGACGGTAAGTAGGAACTCTCAACATGTCATGGGCGGTAAGCAGGCACACTTAACATATCATGGGCGGTAAGCAAGCACACTCAACATATCATGGACGGTAAGTAGGCACACTCAACATATCATGGGCGGTAAGCAGGCACACTCAACATATCATGTACGGTAAATAGGCACTCTCAACATATCATGGACGGTAAGTAGGCACTCTCAACATATCATGGACAGTAAGCAGGAACACTCAACATGTCATGGACGGTAAGTAAGCACACTCAACATATCATGGGCGGTAAGCAGGCACACTCAACATATCATGGACGGTAAGTAGGCACTCTCAACATATCATGGACGGTAAGTAGGCACTCTCAACATATCATGGACGGTAAGCAGGCACACTCAACATGTCATGGGCGGTAAGTGGGCACACTCAACAAATCATGGGCGGTAAGCAGGCACACTCAACATATCATGGACGGTAAGCAGGCACACTCAACATGTCATGGACGGTAAGTAGGCACACTCAACATGTCATGGACGGTAAGTAGGCACACTCAACATGTCATGGGCGGTAAGTGGGCACTCTCAACATATCATAGGCGGTAAGCAGGCACACTCAACATGTCATGGACGGTAAGTGGGCACACTCAACATGTCATGGGCGGTAAGTAGGCACACTCAACATATCATGGACGGTAAGTGGGCACACTCAACATATCATGGGCGGTAAGCAGGCACACTCAACATATCATGGGCGGTAAGAAGGCACTCTCAACATGTCAAGGCCGGTAAGCAGGCACACTCAACATATCATGGACGGTAAGTGAGCACACTCAACATGTCATGGACGGTAAGTGGGCACACTCAACATGTCATGGACGGTAAGTAGGCACACTCAATATGTCATGGACGGTAAGTGGGGACACTCAACATGTCATGGGCGGTAAGCAGGCACACTCAACATGTCATGGACGGTAAGTAGGCACACTCAACATATCATGGGCGATAAGCAAGCACACTCAACATGTCATGGACGGTAAGTACGCACTCTCAACATATCATGGATGGTAAGTAGGCACTCTCAACATATCATGGACGGTAAGTAGGCACACTCAACATATCAATGGCGGTAAGCAGGCACTCTCAACATATCATGGACGGTAAGTGGGCACTCTCAAAATATCATGTACAGTAAGCAGGCACACTCAACATGTCATGGACGGTAAGTGGGCACACTCAATATGTCATGGACGGTAATTAGGCACACTCAACATTTCATGGACGGTAAGTGGGGACACAGAACATGTCATGGACGGTAAGTAGGCACACTCAACAAGTCATGGACGGTAAATGAGCACACTCAACATATCATGGACGGTAAGTAGGCTGACTCAACATATCATGGACGGTAAGTAGGCACACTCAACATGGCATGGGCGGTAAGCAGGCACACTCAACATATCATGGACGGTAAGTAGGCAATCTCAACATATCATGGACTGTAAAAAGGAACACTCAACAAATCATGGACAGTAAGTAGGCACTCTCAACATATCATGGACGTGGTTCTTGTACGTGCTCAGTGTATAGCACCGATACACGCGAGAATTACCCGGGTTTCATACCAGTACATCTCTAGTTGGTTGGGAAACACTTGAAGCATTTCTGAAATTTCCAGTGCCCCAGCCAGGAATTGAACTAGGGACCTCTGGAATGGTAGACCATCCATATTAACCTGGCGAAACATAACAACACTCGAGTGCTTATTCTTTTTGTATTACATATATGCACGTTTTACGAGTTGCCATGTATAGTTTTCATAATGTAACATGCTGTATTTTCAGCCAATCCCCGAGTCGGAACATTGTGGCCCAGGACTGGGTTACACACTGTACTGGAAACGTCAGAGCACGCGAGAACGATACGACTGGCACAAGGTAAGCAGGCGACACTCCAACACCCATAACTCGATGATAGTTAAGATGGCGTTAAGGTTGAAAGATCGTCTTTACAAACTTTATAATGCTCGTGTCATTTCTGTTCGCGATTAAGCAATACAACAGTTGAATGTATATGACGACTATGCAGTTTTTGGCTTGGTTACACGCATTGGTTAATCATTGTGACTATACCCATTTTTCAATTAATCTAAGATGGATTATCATAATGCGTGAATATTGATGTCTTCTATACAATGTGTTAGAAGAAATGATGCATCAAGCCTACCACTGATAGCGTGATAACATATCTGACATTGGATGCAATGCGCATGGCCATTACTGGTATGTCCTTTGGGCGATAGATCCATTGTATATATATACTGCATCACGGTTGACTCGCGGTACTTGAGGGATATGCATGTTCGTCTAGAAACCATCTTCATATATCTGATAAATGATTTAAAAGACACACATATTTGAATTAACTTCATTGGATATTTGCCTTTTTATGACGAAAATCCTTCAATTTTAAGTAAACGAAAACAACACCGTTGTCCGCCATTGTTTTTTTTCGGCGGGTTAATCCGCGGTAAATAGGCTAAACAGCACAAATATCAATTAAACATGAATAAACAAAGATCTGCCTAACCAAAAATCAATAACGTATATAACCATTTAAATATGTGCAATTAAAGACATCAAATAAAATAATATAATAATTATTTTAAAGCAGCGTCTAATTTTCATTTTAAATATTCACATTATGTAACATTTTCATGTATTCTTCGGCACAATGAGGACACCTGAAGAAGCTATTCCGCCTCAAGAAACTTACATCAGTGCAGTAACCTAGATGTACCCATTGCGTACACACAGCACATTTACCCCATTAAAAACTAAACATCCTTCCTGAATTCAGGTGGACTACTTTTCTGGCACACATAGCAAACGTCATCACTAGCTGTGTCCCTTTCAAAAGTTGACTCTGACCGTAAATCAAGTGGCAGTGGCCGCCCCGGTTTTGCTAACATATCAGATGTAGATGGCTGTGGTGCCTGCTGTTTTGTTTGGCCTTAGCTGGTCTTACCACCTGTTGGGCCTTGAAGTCCCTCTTTACTTGTGGTCGGCGCAGCGAATCAACTTTCGCCTCAGTGTTAAGATTCCTGACTATCTTTACTGGTGGAAGAAATTTATTCTCAGGATGCTGCATAAATTGTGTAATTTGTCTAGCGTTTCAAAACAATATTGCAGTGTTGGTTTCAGTCCTTGTTGCTGCCACCACTTCAGAGACCGGGTCGCTTTCATCAATGTCCTCATTTGGGTACATATATGCTGAGGCTGTATGGACATCAGTAATGGCGCTATGCCAGATTTCCCAATGCTGATTTAATGTTTTCTGTGCAGAATGCCTCAGTGAAGGGCTGTTTCGTAAATGACGCCATGCTGCATGCTCTACAGTACATTTACATTCCATAAATTACTTAATACCGTGCACGCACCATCATGTTAAGATTACGTTAATCATATCATATTGCATAAGTTGGATTATATACAATGGTACATGTCATCAACCACTCACGCTTAATCCCCGTACATGGCGTTTTACGACATTCGCTGCATCTGGTAATAATTATGTTGTGAGTGAATTTCATCTTCGCTTCGTCATGTCTTCACGTTGTTTATAAAAAATGATTTGATACGTACATACTATTTATAAAATGCAATGATCGTATCTATACTACCTGATACAAAACACCACATGCACGTGTCATTTATGACGTAATACCGACTACACTACATCCAATGCACACCTTTTTAATGCAAAAATACACTACATATATGACGTACTTGTTTATTCGTGACGTCATAACGCTGTGAGTTTGTCTTACATCTTGCTGCAGGTCGTGCTCCTCGGTCACGTGGGCATGTACTCGGCGCTGGTGGGGGCGGAGAACTACTACCTCGGGTATGACGTCATGGTGGGCGTCTTCAACGACCTTGGCGCCGGACCTAACTCCAGCGTCGTCACCGTCTTCTCCGCTATGGGCAGTAAGAGAACTAACATGAATGCTGTGTTAGCTTTCATTACATATTATATATTTTATCCCTTCAAGATTCATGGCGGGGCTTTTAAGTTCCGTTTTGCCCGCGTTTTTATTGGGTATATGCAAATGAAGGCATAAGTCAAAAATGCTTTATACGTGATTTATTCCCATATTCAGGTGTTTGTGTCATATGGGTCTATTGGTTGCTAAAAAACGTCGAGAGTCAATTAAGCCGTTATAGTTGTGGAGGTTTATTTTAACATATATAACAAAATGTATAAATGAGAACCATTACTCTCTATTACTTATTATACAATAAATTCGATTGTTAGATATTAAAGTTTATATTCAAATTAGTTGTTGTTGTTCAGTGCCGGATATCGTACCTAAGATTACAAGCGTCAGCGGAGTGAACCTGTCGAGCGTTCTGGTTAGTTGGGTCCCTATTCCGGACGACAGGGAGCACATCAAGGGCCGCATTGGAGGCTACACGGTCAGTACAGTGCTTTGATCGCTTTATAAAACCTCTACATGAGGGGTATGGCCCGGGCACTCCGCCCCCTCCCTTCTCACAATAAAATATCCCACAAACATTGAACATCTTTCAGTAGGAGATAAGAAGGTGGAAATTGTATCCAGGATCCAAAATTCGTCCTAATATTTTAAAATCTAGTATAAGTGAATAAGAAAGAAGTGATGTGTCCTCCGAGTCCGTATATTATGCTGCCATAGGCGCGGAAGCATCTCTTAAATTTCAAAATACACACGCACTATACATTTAATGTACAATTTACATTAAAGGGGCCGTCCAACAGATTTTGGGATGTATTGAAGCTTGTCATTAAATGCTTTATATTGATAAATTTAAACATTTGAACTAAAAATCTCTAGCAAAAAAACAAGAATACAATTTTAAAAAAGTAAAAAAAGTAACCCTCAACAGGGCTCGAACCACTGACCCCTGTAGTCCTGGAGTAAAAAGTCTTCCGCCTAGACCATTCGACCATCCATGCTCATGCTTAGAGCGGGTGTATTTTTTACCTATATAAGCTATCCTTGTAGTATCCCAAAATAAAACGACAGCAACAGAAATTTTCAAATTAATCAATCGTTTCGCGTCGCACGACGCTTTGTAATGTTCAGGTTTTCAAATCATAAAAAGATGCATGTAATATATATTTAAGAGCATGGTAAATGGTCAGTATTATCTTTTCCTCAAAAATATCCTAACTTAAACGAAAATTTGCGAATCTGAAACAATTACTTTTTCAATTTTGTCAATTTACCAAAACGTGCAATCTGTTGGACGGCCCCTTTTTCCAGAACTGCTTTCAGAACATAAAGATCTCGCCTTCCTAATTGCAGAAAACACAGCATTTGATTCACTTCAATGTCTTAAGGAAAAAAAAAACGCGACGTGTTAGAACGTATTTCATTTTATAGCTCGCCAACTTAAACACGGACCTTTATTTTTTCAATTGACCTTTTCACAGAATGACAAAATGACAACTTTCACGAAATGGCCCATAGGTTCCGAAAAGACGTTTCATCAGGGTCTGCGCTGTTTGCTTGAAGGATTTCTGTAAGAAATATTCTAAAAATAGAAATAAATATACCAGACATCCCCAATTTTGGAAATAACTTGATCCAATTTAGAAGGATGGGAAAGTCCACTAGGCATAAATGGGTTAATCGAGTCGAAAATAGGAAGCAGTTCAGTACATGATATATCAGGTTTATTGTGGCACGTCTTAACAACAATTGGAAAACCATTGAAAAAAAAACATGAATTTGTGTGTTCTAAGGAGATCCCATCACTGTAAACTACCTTTATATTTGCGACCATTTGCCTCCGAATGTTATTCATGTCACATTAAAGAATACACAACACATTAAGTGGTTGATACTGTCTGGCAACAAAATAAGTAACCAAGATATACAGATGTATACATGAAACATGTGACATGAAGTTGGACGACCCCCGTCCAACACAACGTCCAACAATGCTCAAAAACGGAATAAATTAATAATAAAAACCAATACGAAATGCCGAAATATTCTTGAAACTCTTGAAGATCTAAACTGGCTTCTTTGTTGGTCCGAAAAAGGCTGCGTTATAGGTTACATACGGATAAATTTCAACTGTAGCTATCTTTCAGTGCTTTGATCAGCCTTTACACGTTAGGCGTATTGATTGCACCCAATTATTATAAAAATGTGCTCAATATAAATAACTTTATCGTACCTATAAAGTACTATTTTTATATAAGCATATAATTATGTACATTTTGTATTTAAAAAAAGAAATAACACATAATGTTGTACAACTTACTTTAGTAAAAAGGTAAACATCGATACCAATGCCAATTAAATTGTTTTTAAAAATATAGTAGTGTGTGTTCAACAATAACGGCTTTGTTGTTGAAGACAATTGTTTTTTAAAACCGAAATACGTTAAGTGCCTGATTGCGACGGATACCATGGCCTCACTGATACGTGTTATCCTCTCAAGATTCAGTACTACTGGAACAACCTAGGGTGCAGCCCGTTAAAAGGATGTGCGGTCACCAACCTGCGCAATCGGAACATCTATGGCCAGGCGAGCGAGGTGCTACTGATTGACTTGGAAATAAACTCCGAGTTCTTCTTCCGCTTGCAAGTGTTCAATTCCGCCGGAAGGGGTCCAAAGGGGGAATCGCGTCGAGGGGAAACAGCCAACAACGGTATGAGTGTTCATATCCCATTGGACAGTAGTTATCTTTTCGTGTATTTAAGTACGAATTTGAAAACATTTCTTCGATGAGCAATTGTTCATGGTGTATACATGTTCCGGGCTATATCAAAAATTTGCAAGCTATAAACATGTGCTTATACTAGTAAATTTAAACACAACCAGTTAAATATTTTTATGAAAGTACAAATAAAATACCTACCTGTCTAAGTCAACGTTCGCGGTATATGCAGATGTTCGCTGATATACAGACTTTGTGAAACATTTACATATGAAACGTATTTTAATGGACAGTTTTTTAATAATATTAGTTGTCTCTTGTTATAATTTTATAATAATGGTGTTTGTTTCAAGCGCCCATAAACTACCCCCGATTTGTCACGGTGACGTCAAATGGTCCCAATAGCGTCCTGGTCACGTGGCAGGGGATCATGACGACAAAGAATGAGGAAATTATTACGGGATACAAGGTACATGAAGGATTATGCAGTACAACATATTGACACAAGTCTCGTAGTGGTTTTTAATACTATTATAATGAATTTCCCCACATCAAAACCCGGTGCATTTCAACTTATATATCTAATTTTGTTATCAAGGGAAGTATAAAAACAGTAAAACAAATCATTTGACCATCCATAAGGCTCCTTCTGCAGAATAGAGTATTTTGTCTCTGACAATCACCACTACTATGAGCCAGATAACTTAGCCTTACTGAAGTGTTCAATCTTCATAGGAAACTCTATTTAACACTTGTGTGTACACTTTTATTTTTATACAGTATAGCACACGTACAGAAACAAAAGAATGCTAAAGGCATTTATTAAACAATTTAAAAAATGAACAAAAAATGAATAAATAAAAAATAATGCAGTCCTATTTAAAGTCTCAATAACTACATAAAGTTCAGTGATCATGGTAAGTGTTATCTGCTTGTTTGTCGATGTTGCTGATTCTATAACTTCGCTAATAGCGCTGATACTGTATCTCTCTGTGGCACCTCTTGCTAGGTAAAATGGTGGCTTGTGCAGTCGGATATCCGGCACGCCAACGAGACGACAACGGAACTGCTGGATACCTCGGCGGTGCTAAATCGCCTCCAGCAGGAGAGCGTCTACCAGCTCAGGGTGCTGGGAGTCAGCGCCGGCGGTGACGGGGCCATGAGCGACTCGGTGTTCTTCACTTTAAAAGGTAAGACATATTAATGCCGAGTCAAGTATTTAATAATCGATGAATAGTTCGATACTTAATCAACAATTAATTGTTTATGTATGATGTGACGTATAATTCAATAGGTGTTTACTGACTAGTTTTGTTTGAGGGGGCATGATCCAGATCGACCCGGCCACAACCGAAATCTGCTACGAAGGCGTGTCCTGTGGAGCAGTACCACTCTGCCTAGGGGCGGACATACTGACACTGATGCTGATAACAATCCTCGTGATGCGGCGACTGGTCACGCCCTAAGGAATGGCACAAACAATGCTGCTCATAGATTTAACTTGTGCAATGTGAACAAGGCAGTAACACAGTTTATTTGCAGTTGACAATTCCTGCCTAGATAGAAAACTTAGACATGCATTCAATTAACTAGTCTGATATGAACTTGACAACGATTTCTGACGTAGCTGGTTTATCGTCGGTTCTTTATTGTTTATTGCATTAAAATGATACCTTATGCATGTATTTAAAAGCATCTATGTCTTAAATTGTCCATACTAGTCTGACTTGTTATTCTAAACGATCTTCATATTTCTGACATGTTGGAAGCCTGAAAAATCTTCGTCTTTATTTTTAATTTTTATAATTTAGTAGCAAAGTAATTTAAAAATGCACATAATAATCGTTTTATGTTCATCTTATTATTATCAGTTTATTTGCCTGATATTAGAGGAAACCTCCTAACTTCGACAATGCTATTATATACTTGAGGTCATCTTTTTGATATTTTTGTTTTGGATTTCCAAGGACAGTCGTTGTCGAAAATTCTATTGCCGATTATAACGTTGTCGAGTATCACGTTGAAGCAAGCGATATTGTGTGTTTGAATAAAACAAATAACGGTTACGAGAAATTGCCGGGAAAAAACTGGGCTTTATACACTTTGTCATGATGGTATATGTTTTTTATAATTTGCCATGACACGTTTATTATTCCAATAATAAGTATTGTTTTAAACATTCTTTTACAATACACCAAACCGTAGTATATGTATATGTCATATTGATTGAAAGTCCTGTGTAAATGTCATTTACTTATGAAACGATACTTTATTTATAAGAATAAGCATTATAGACGATGTACTTATGTATAAGTCTTAATAAACTGTCTGTTATGTTCTGTTTTTTTCTCGGACGATATATGCTTTTATTTTGGGGATGTTTTTCATTCATGGTTTCGACCTCCGCGCAGAGATACGACTGGAACCAGCATTGTATGTGAGAGCACGGAAACAACTCTGATTCTAAAGGCTTCTTTGCTTATTAGCGAGTGTAAATAAAACAAAGGTCACTTTTGCGCATGCGCAACGGAATAGGTCCGGAATGGTTAAAATTGAAAATTAAAAAAAGGTTCTGTAAACACCAAAATAAAGTGATACTTGATACATTTATTTAATAATGAAGATGATTACAAAATAAGTGACAAGTCGATAGTTATTTAAAAATTAATAGCAATAAATCAGAACATAAATTAAAAGTTATTTTTTTAAAAGACTTGAAAAAATTGACGTGTTAAATGGTTCACTATTGACGTTATGAAATAATTTCAACAAAGCACTACAATGCACTTAGTTCAACGTCGTAGCGACTTTCACAGGGCTTTGTCAAATGTCGTCTGTTTTAATACAAGACAGCTCAATCTTTGAATAGCAATATATGTGCGCTGAAAGGAGGGATAGTGTTTCGCATGCGCACTTAATTTCATTTCCTCAGAGAGCGGTCGCATGTTTTAATTACGTTTTTTGAAGACCAATACAACTTTCTTAATAATGAAAGCACTTACCTGAATAACAAACGAAAAGCGGTTATGAAATAGGAATACTTCTACAAAAAGTCCGGAAAACACTCAAATCATGAAAATACTGGCAGACCAGTAAAATCCTTGTATCGTGTTTCACTTGCATCCTATGGGACTTGTTCACACATGTTAGCATGTCTTGAAGTTTGTCATTCAATGCTTCGAATTGATAAATGTAAATATAGACTTGAAGTTTCGTCGAAATGACTTTATTTTTTCCATTTAAAGACCGTTGCTTATACAAGCTGTAATTAAGTGTTTGAATAGATTTTCTTAATCTGAAAACGCATTCTGTCGATCTTGGATTCCAACTGTACATTCGGCGACTTTCAAAATTGGAACGCGATTAAAGGCCGATGGACCGACAAAACGGGTGTAATGTCGCTGGTTACCAGTCATATTTTCCGAAGGTAGTGCAACATGATCAGTTTTCCTTATTCCACGTATTCAGCTGCGAAAAAAGAAAGCGACCGTGAAAAAAAGTATTTATATAACGTTTATTTAAGTAAATGACAAACGCCCGTGTCAACACGCGCGATTACAAGTTAGATGACGTTTACCATTTTATGTTGATGTCTTTAGTGTTACTCGTCTTTTAGGCGGATATTTCTTGATAACAGATTTTTCGTTAGACCATTTGTATATAAATTAAGTTCACTAATGGGATTTGTTAACTCAGATGTTTAAGAAATGTTACAAAATATAAAAAATGTGCGCTTACAATGAAACAGTATTTCAACGTGTTAAATTCTTCCTATGCATGCCACTGTACCTGTACATACCGTATTTTAATTGTTGCATTTGATTTCTGTTCAAACAAGATTCGAGTGTATTTGCAAACATTGCTGTCTAGCTTATGTACTCTTAAATTTTCTTAAATAAATTTCTTGTTTACGGTCCATACACTGTGTATGGACCGTAGACAAGAAATTTATTTAAGAAAATTTAAGAGTCATTGTTGCTTAATATTGTTTTTTAATATTATTATCATTAATATTTAACAAAAAAATTTATTACATGAACAATGTTATTCTTTTCAGAGCCGGGACCTTGCGTCCTCCCCAATGTTTGGAGGTTATCTACGCCCCTGTCACAATCAAATATCTTATGTCAACTATTAATAACTATGAATAATATACAGGTAAAAATGAAATGTATTAAATTTGCATAAGTAAAACCGATTATCTAGTCCATCTTTTTTCCCAGTATTACACCGACTAATGGCCGCCTGAGCCTTACAGTCGTCACAATGTCTCGTAAACGTGTTGATTTTGTCAACATTTTCATTATCTCGGAGAATTGTGGGCTGGTCAATGAGGTATGAACGCATCACCACTTGAGATAAAATCATGACACATGTATGCAAAATATTGAATAATTGCTATAGTGGAAAACGTGTAAGAGGACTGCACAGGCTAATCTGGGACGAAACTATACGCACATGCATTAAACCCCCTTTTCACAGAGCACGGCTTAAATGTTGACTTATGATTCGTGTGTATCAAATCTGAGTTGACTTATGATTCGTGTGTATCAAATCTGAGTTGACTTATGATTCGTGTGTATCAAATCTGAAGCCTGTATTTTGCAAGCTGTCGCACCAGTTTGTTTTGCTTTGAAAGACTTCTACGTTTTAACATGTACCCGGCATCAATGTAATTTAACGCTTAATATGCTGCCTTTGTAAATTTTCATAAGCTTGTTGATATATTTTGTTTCAAGAAATAATTGTGTCACTGTTACACATTAAAACAGAATGCACGTAGCCTTTCGATATTAACCAGTTTAACATATCTTAGAACGATTTTTTTTCCAGCTTTTTACTTTTACATTTTGAAGCTATCGTATTGCATTTATCTATGGTAATATTGCCGAAAATGTAAAAGCTCGGTCACGGAAAGCGCAAACGATCCCGGCATTCATCATCCTTAATAAAATAACCAGCGAAATGCATGCTAAAAGTAGTTATGACGGACCGGATAAATGGTAGAAAAGACTCTTGAGTCTTGAGTATAAACATGACTTTTATCATTCGTCACTTAAATAAATACTCTTTCAAAAAGTATATTTTAACGTCAAATCGTCTCGTAAACGTGTTGGTTTTGTCAACATCTTTATTATCTCGGTGAAACATGGGCTGGTCAGTGAGTTATCGAACATCAACAATTAAGATAATATCATGACACTTGAAGATAATATTATGGCAATATAGCTAATTGTTATCCAAACAGAACATTATCTTATATCAATTGACAATAGATCATATAATCAGTATAAACAGTTGGAGAGGAAATGGCAGTATTGGTGGTAGTCTTAGTTGTTCTGAAAACATTAGACTACTACTGCTACATGTACTACTACATGTACTACTACATGTACTACTACTACTACTACTACTACTACTACAACTACTACTACTACTACTACTACTACTACTACTACTACTACTACTATTACTACTACTACTTCTACTACTATTACTACTACTACTACTACTACTACTACTACTACTACTACTACTACTACTACTACTACTACTACTACTACTACTACTACTACTACTACTACTATTACTACTACTACTACTACTACTAGTACTACTACTACTACTACTTCTACTACTACTACTACTACTACTACTACTACTACTACTACTACTACTACTACTACTACTACTACTACTACTACTACTACTTCTACTACTTCTACTACTACTACTTCTACTACTACTACTACTACTACTACTACTACTACTACTACTACTACTACTACTACTACTACTACTACTACTACTACTACTACTACTACTACTACTACTGCTGCTACTACTACTACTACTACAACTACTACTACTACTACTACTACTACTACTACTACTACTACTTCTACTTCTACTGCTACTTCTTTTACCTAACCCTAACCCTAACGACGACTTCTACTACGACTACTACGACAACTACTACCACTACTATTAATTTCGTGCAACTGTCGGTGTTTATTTTACGTTCGAGGGACTACATTTGAATAAATATCAAATAATTCCGCAAACATATTGTGTTTGATTAACGCATCTTTTCCATTGAATGAGCCCTTAACTGTTACGAAGTGCGTTGCGTTTCCAGTCAACGCATCTTATACCACTGTAAAATCGACAATTGATTTTTTTTAAAAGATTTTTAAAGACAATTCTTCACCACATGTTTCCGGTTGAATGGCGTTTGCATGATGTACACGGTTGAATGGCGTTTGCATGATGTACGCGGTTGAATGGCGTTTGCATGATGTACACGGTTGAATGGCGGTTGCATGATGTACACAGTTGAATGGCGGGTTGCATGATGTACACGGTTGAATGGCGGGTTGCATTATGATCCCAAATTAAATGGCGGATTACATTATGATCCCAAATTAAATGGCGGCTTGCATAATGATCCCAAATTAAATGGCGGGTCGCATTATGATCCCAAATTAAATGGCGGGCTTCATTATGATCCCAAATTAAATGGCGGGTTTCATTATGATCCCAAACTAAATGGCGGGTTGTATTATAATCCCAAATTAAATGGCGGGTTGCATTATATACACAGTTGAGCGGATAATAAACTTTCGATAATTCCTGAAACATCATTATAAAGTCAGTTAAGCGATTTTGCTGGCTATTAAACTGTGGAAATTATATGCAAAAGCATGTTCACCAACTTTAATGTTCATGGGATGAAAACTATTTTAGTTTGATGCGGACAAGATTTTGACAAATTTGTAATTTGAAGGGCAATAAGTTAGAAATGCTGCGTTTGATCTTACTAGTGATCTTACTTCACTATAATACTGCTTCATGCGATCCGACGGGTTATTAAACTTTTTCGACGAATAATGCCAACAAACATAATCATGCTAATATGCTTTAAAGTTATTGAAATAGAAATTGAAATAGCCGGCATTGCCCAGCGATGCCCGACCGCCTTAGTTCGCAATGCCCGTCTCATGCGATCTCATTACATGTCCCGTTTTTTAAGCGGGCGTATACAAATTTGCTAAGGCAAAGAAGTGATTACGTATATCGAGTAACATCAATGTGAAAGTACTAGCAGATAACTCTTGAAAAAGCAAATGTTTACCAGCCGTGTTGAAACCGATTCCCCTTTACGTGGCGAACAGGTATTTCAATAGATTATGTACATCATGGTTAGTTTTAGATGATTGGCCACTAAAAAACAAAAACCCACTAGAAAACTAAAAAAAAAATAAACAACATAAATTATTAATTTCTAATTCTAGTTTGCCCTATGATGTTTAGTGAGCGCAGTAGTTCGTACACGCGCTTCTGGCGCACGTGAGTTTGGATGACAGTAACCATAGTACACAAATATTCGACTTTTTGGCTTTTTTCGTCACCTCAAACTTAACCAGACGCTTCTCAATACGACAGAACGATAACCTAAGCTCGACTGTTTTCTTTTCCAAAAATCAACCTCAACAATAAATATTGGCCGTAGTCTGTTAAAAGGGGGTTTAATGCATGTGCGTAAATTGTACACACAGATAAGCCTGTGTATTCCGCACAGGCTAATCAAGGATGACACTTTCCGCCTAAAGTTGATTGATTTTTGCTAAGAAGAGACTTTCATTAAACGAAAAATATCATAAAAGCGGAAAGTGTCGTCCCTGATTAGCCTGTGCGGAATGCACAGGCTAATCTGGGATGACACTTTACGAACATGCATTTAACCCCCTTTTCACAGAGCAAGACTCATAATAAGGATTGACAGACTAGCTTGGGACATAAATAAAATACAATAACACGTGAATTATTTTAGGTGTATGTTTTGCATTCCAAATACATGACACAAAAACAATAGAATAAATAACAAATAACAATGCACATTACAATCATGAGTCATGAACGAAAATCTGAATACTGTAAATAACTGATTATAAAATAGGTTATTTACAACTATAAATACGCATGGGACACTGTGTCAGTTGCATAGGGATTCGAGTAGTACGCAACCTGTTGAGGTAGACTACTGCGCATTAAACTTGTGCGCACATCGGTCACGTGATTAAGTCCACTCAAAGACGATTGACACAGCGTGTTCTGTAGATAGCTTGCGGCAAAGGAAGGGGAAATTGGAATCTCGTCCATCTCTCCGTTAATCTGTCGCTTCCATTTATTTCTTCTGTTCTGGAACCAAATTTTTATCTGGGTTTCTGATAATTTTAAACTCGATGCAAGTCCTGCTCTTTCCGCACTAGACAAGTATCTCTTCATGTCAAATGCAGCCTCGAGTTGATAAATTTGACTTCTGGAGAAAACCGTTCTTGACTTTTTCTTCTTGGATTTGAACGGACTCGGGGACTGATGGTAGCTCTCGCCGAGAGAATCCAAACTTTTATCGCTGTGACCAGTGGCGCCAAAATTCATTTTCGGTTCAGGAGAACTTCTGTTCGAATCGTTTACGTCATGTTCCTCGCTCGGCTTTGTGAATTCATATGTTTTCTGTGTGCTACGCTCAGGAGACTCCATTGTTCGTTCGGTTAAACGTGTTTGCATATATTGCCCAACGTGGTGGCGTAGAGGAACGGTGTACGGACTAAGACGGTATGAAGAGAGGGGAGCCTGAAACGGGCGGAAAGATACATGCTGAGCAGCGGGCGTCGGTGATGGGTACTCGCTTTCCGGTGTGCTACATGCACGTGGTCTTACGGTAGACTCTGAAAGAAAACAAATTTAATCGGTTATTATAACCAATGTAAATCGCAAATGCATTATATAGAATGTACTGTGAATATCTTCGAGATAAATACTTGCTAAATTTCCCAATTAATGAAAAATGTTTTTACATTTACCATTCATTTTAAATAAATGTGTACTCAAACATTTCTGTTCTGGTGAATTGAATATAAATTTTATGAACTGTAGTTTAATAACATGCAAATATGGTCGGACGCGTATGTAATATAATTTTATACACATGTATAAACACACACGACGACGACCTTATTTAGAAATCGTATAAAGTTAGTTTTACACACCGACTTAATAATTTACAGTTATAATTGCTTGATATGATGTCAAGTTATCTGTATGAAGTTATTTTTCATGAAGTAAATCTATACATATGGGCCGTGCTCTGTGACAAAGGTGGTTTGATGCATGTGCGTAAAGTGCTGTCACAGACTAGCCTGTGCAGTCCGCATATTAAACCCTCATTTCACAGAGCACGGTGCATATATAATATATAAAGTTTACTTGAAATATGTTCATATTTGAAATCTTAGTGCATGACATTTCAAATGTTAATGTCATATTCAACAAATGGTTTGCAAAGTTGAGTTTCGTTTGCTTATTCAGCTGTAAAACTTATTATAATAAAGTTGTAATATAGTTTTGATGAATGTTTAGGATAAACATTAGAATTTTAAATGTTAACGTTAAAAATAAAAAGTTTATATCCTACCAAAATGACTGTACGCCTCAGTTTCGGTGGGTGGAGCAAAGTGGTGAATCGTAGCGCCGTGGAGATGGTGAATTCTGGCCACTTCTTCAGTCGCATGCTCGGCACGTGCTTCCTTTCGTGCGCATGACTCATTGTCGTCTGCTTTGCTAAGAATCCTGCTGATCGAAAAACTCAGGGGTATTCGCTGAACTCCATTGCCAGTGTCGTCTGCTTTCGAAATCATTGTTGCTTAGACGTCTTATTCCAAATTCCACTATCACCACGCACACTATCATAACGTTAAAACAACGTTCTTCAAAATTAAATATTCACCGAAGATGGTTTTGTAAATGAATAACGGTATATATAAATAATTGAATATAGTCAATATTATATTGTACAACAATTTTCTACAAACTCTTTGTATGTTTTAGTACTACGTCTGAAGATACACCGACTAGTGATAGCCAAAATGGTTTGAACGAAATATTAATACTTGGTTAGGTGCGAACGATTTGAAAAGAAAGGACCTTATCTTCTTTTTGATCTATCCATCCAGGTAACTTTTAAAAATGTATCATTATCTGATTGGTCAATCAATTAAAACAGGTACAACTTCCGCGGGTGCCGCCCACCAGTAATAATTGACCAGAGATTAAGTGACCAGCAATTGACATTAAACGCCCCAATTATCGCGATTAAAATACAATAAACAACATTGGAAAAAAACTCTCGCTACCTGACTCCACCCCCTGGGTTTAAGGAAAAAGGAAAGCAGATAAGATCAATTTACTTGTTGATAATGCGTAATTACCACTAGTTGACATAAAATTATGGATCTTTTGAAAAGACAACTTTGTTAAAAAGCCATGGGGTTAAACGACGATTGTCGTGATATATAATAACCAGGTAGTTTTCCTTCTTATTTTTGGGTGATATTAATTCACGTATAGACAGTTTAAGTCGTAAAGTGACAAGATTTCAACAGATATTTGGAATGGAGGGTAGATTAACTTGATAGGCATCGGGCTTGCCGGGCGAACCAATCGTGCGGGTCGGGGTTGCCGACTGCATTGTGAGCGTCCATACCTATCATTAGACGGCATTAGAGGACCCTTCGCACTCCGGTCTTATTCAAAATGCTTAACTATCCTTGAAACCAGACTCGATCAACAGTGGTCAATGTCGCCTTAGTGACTGGCCATTTTAAATCCCCGTTGTGTTCAATATGTATTTTAACAAACTCATTTACAAACCAGACCATCATTAGAACTGAAAACTAAGTCATTCAAACACATCTACATTTTTTTTCCATAAAATTGCGAAACATTAAAAACAATCAT
Organism: Dreissena polymorpha; assembly: GCF_020536995.1. Lineage (NCBI taxonomy): Eukaryota > Metazoa > Mollusca > Bivalvia > Myida > Dreissenidae > Dreissena > Dreissena polymorpha. Next base: position 78,836,844 of record NC_068362.1, on the reverse strand, counting down.
GAATTTCAAAAAGACGATATCAATATTTCATTTTTTTTATGTATCTTGACATTTTCTGGTAATCGGATACGAGAATATTTTAACTAACTTTTTATACTATTATAAAGACTCGGATGTTCACTTTGGAATATAAGTATCGTTTCCGTAAAACAACAACTACTACTGATACTACTACTATAACTACAACAACTACTGTTACTAATAACAATAACCATTTATGCTTAGCGTCTAGAAAAAAGGCCTTGGCAAACAGCGTAGAGCCAGATGAGACGCCGCATTATGCGGCGTCTCATTAGGGTCTGCGCTGTTTGCGTAAAGGAATTTCTGTGAGAAATATTCTTAATATAGAAATAAATATACAAGACATTCCTAATTTTGGAAATAAATTGATCCAATTTAGAAGGATGGGAGAGTCCACTAGGCATAAATGGGTTAATATAACACACTTCAACGTACAAGGGCGTGTGATTTCGGCGTCCCCAGAGTGGCGCTGCAATGGCCGTGCCGGTCATTATCCTGGCTGATCCCGCTGTAACAGGTAACTGCATTAGCAGGAATTAAGATCGAGAAATCAATGGCTGGCTGATAATACTAACGTGAGTTTAGTCGGCGACTTTTGTGTTTGAAAGGGAAAGGCAATCGAGTCGTCGTCGATTGTTTCCGTTCAATTTAACTTGAAAAGAGTTTATATTAATTAAATTAATTGTAAGCACCGAAAGTCCTGACTTTGAGGATAACGATTGTAATTACAGGCCGGATTGAGTCAGACCTTCTTGTCCCAAAGCACCCTCGGAGCCACGTTGACCAGGATAGACAAGCTGACGTTCGATAGAAACAACTGTGCGTTGAAATCAAACATCAAGCTCATTTCAATACGATATATATGAGTTGCGTTCTGAGAAAACTGGGCATAATGCTTGTGCATAAAGTGTCGTCCCAGATTAGCCTGTGCAGTCCGCACAGGCTAACCAAGGACGACACTTTCTGCACTTTCCTGTGAAAACTACACAGGTTAATCTGGGACGACACTTTACGCACATGCATTTTGCACATTTTTCACAGAACAAGACACATATGATGCTTTAATAATAACAAACTGAATAATGATGTTAAGGTGCTGTTACTCACTTTCAGATAGTATACATTTCACAATATTGCACGAACAAGAAATTGCCATGTTATTTATTTGATAAGGAAGACTCGTGCATTAGAAAAAGGAGACAAATCATGATTTTGTGTGCCTCATTTATTATTTAATTTGCAATCCCAACAGTTTGGAATAATATAATTATGGTTGAAATGTGGATGTTTCGTCCATTTCAGAACGTTGTTTTCCGTATACTTTACTTGTCTTCTTTAAAACCTAATTAGACGATACAATTTTCAAATTAATAGGCGTTAAGTAAATATTTTACAAAACATGTTAGTGACTGTAGACATTAGTGACCACTCTCTGTATAAAGTGAAATACCTCTACCACTTGACACATTCTTTTGATTAAAAACTGTTTCAATATTTTTGAAGTTTGCGCAATTAGCTGCCACTTGACACCATAATTACCGTACCTGACTCAATTATATATTATTCATACAAAGCTAGACGAAGGTATTTACTTTTATGTTAGGATATGAAATTAGCGTCCGCTTGTAATAATATTTGTTAAGAAGTTAATTTTTAAACTACAGCGGCTTAAATACTCTCGTTTTGGCGAAGGTATCAGTAAAAATGTTGTTGTTCAGATTTCAATCTCTGTTTCACATAGAAGCTGCTTTTGTTGCACGTCATAATTGCACACAATTCTACTGGAGGGATTTAACGTCGACAAAAACTACGTTTAATTTAAACACAAGTGATATTGCATGTTTTAGAAGAAAGATGTACTTCTTTATTTAGATATCCTTTAAAACTGTTCAAAGTATCCATTTAATTCAAAATTTCATCGGGTAATTTTTTATCTGGAAATATTAAGTCCATTGTACTTGATATTTCCGTTTTAACTTAAAAGCATCCATTGTTAAGTATATGTAGTTTAATTGTAATTAAGCCGATGTGTTAGTTGGTAAAGACAACATGCCATGTTCGTGTTAAATCATTATCAAATCCTAAAGTATTTTATTTTAACTCGAAATATAATTGCAACTCTTTGAAAAATAATATATGGATTACATAAGATCCAATTTATTTATTTTAAGTACATTTACTTGTACAACTTCTACTGCAATACTTTATACCACCACGACCGCCATAGATACCGTTATTGGGACCGCTACCACTGCTATCCCGCTTCAACCGCTACCGGCGATACCACCGTCAACACCGTCAGCACCCCCGCTACCCCCGCTACCACCTCTACCCCCGCTACCCCCCGCTACCCCGCTAACCCGCTAACCCGCTACCCCGCTACCCCCGCTACCCCCGTTACACCGCTACCCCAGTTACCCCGCTACCCCCGCTACCCGCTCTACCCCCCGCTATCCCCGCTATCCTCGCAACCCCACCACCACCGCTACCACCGCTACCACCGCTTCCACCGCTACCACCGCTTCCACCGCTACCACCGCTACCACCGCTATCACCGCTACCACCGCTACCACCGCTACTACCGCTACTACCGCTACCACCGCTACCACCGCTACCACCGCTTCAACCGCTACCACCGCTACCACCGCTACCACCGCTACTACCGCTACCACCGCTACCACCGCTACCATCGCTACCACCGCTAACACCGCTAACACAGCTACCATCGCTTCCACCGCTACCACCGATACCACCGTTACCAGCGCTACCCCCGCTACCCCCGCAACCCCCGCAAGCCCGCTACCCCCGCTCCCCCCGCTACCCCCGCTACCACCGGTACCCCCGCTACCACCGGTACCACCGGTACCACCGGTACCACCGCTACCACCGCTACCACCGCTACCACCGCTATTACCGCTACCACCGCTACCACCGCTACCATCGCTACCACCGATACCACCGCCAAATCCCAACTAAACAAACACACATCTACTAGTTCTACTGATGCTGCAACTGAATATGACTTTGACGATAATGAATTTTTGTTGTTGCTTTCGTTTTTGTTGTCGATCCTATTGTTGTTATTGTTTTCCATAATGATAATTATGATGATGAAGAATAATAAGTATGTTTTTACAATAGAATCATAATTCTTCAATAAGAAAAATATTAATCATTGCAAACTTCTTGAAAGCTTTAATCTATATTTTCAACTGCTTGAAATGATAGTGTGTTATACGATAACGATTTGTATTATTCATACATTATTGTATTCAAGTGTCATTACATTGAATCAAGTGTTGATGCTTGATAATTCATTGACAAGCCCTTAACTCACTGACGTAAAAAAGGTTTTTACTGATCGACAGGTTTGTGAGACGCTATGGCGTGTTCCTGCTGACTTAAGGGTAGTTAATGCAGGAAGCAAACTATTTCAAGTAGAAATATCCTTTATGAACATACTGGAAATAGTGTGCTTTACTGAAAAGCGCATTCCAAGAGCAGCATTGTCCGGATGATTGGTGTCATATGTAAATGCAATTTAAGCTGAACAATTGGGCCTTAAACACTACATGTCATCAAGCCATTGTAACTAAGCGCCAAAAAATACACATTCGGAACTTTGCCATCTTGAAGTTGTAACACAACATGCCATCAAGCCATTGTCACAAAGCGACAACATAATATACATTTGAAGTTTTATAATACAAATAACCTCATTTAAAACGTAAGGCCATTTGATTTTCGGTTTTATTTAAAAATCGATATTTTATTTTGTAAAAATTGCAAAACGATTTGTGGAAAAAGTGACCGTTTGGCCCTATAACAAATGCATCATTTGAATGCTATTTTGATCAACCAGCGCTTTGAAGTACATGTAAATCATTATTTTTATTTAAAATAAACACCAACAACAAAAACAAAACCACAAGAAATATGAAAACGCATTTTAAAAGAGATTTGTAAAGTTAATTCGACCATAATGCATTTTGGCTCACAATCAAATGTTATTTAATGGATTAATTCGAAAACAGGTAAAACGTTTTCTCTCCGCTAATTTATATCAAGAGCAAATAAAACGGTTCTAAATCTAAGTAGTTATGTATTGTTATTCAAGTAAAAGCGACTTCAAATCTGTTGTCGATACGCGAATATGCATGTGTCACGATATAATATAACTGCTAGAAATTGTTTGAACCCAGCAATAAGTTTAGTTTAAAATCAAGTCTAATGGAACGATTTCATCTAAAGTGTTCACTGACCATCCCATATATAAACCAAGATAATATACATGTTAACAGAACAACGAAAACTTACTCGATGACGGATATATTTAACACTTTATTACAGTCTATAACAAATAAGCATATGGTACTTCAAAGAAACATGAGTGTTCGGTTTCTTGAATATATATTGCGCGCGTATAAATGATTATTTTGTTGCAGAATAATTTCTAATCAAGTTAACAGTTGATATATCCATACAATATCATTTTAGATGTCGCATTACAATAAGATAAAGACAAATAAGCGCCTTGATATTTGTTCAGTGTATGTGTCCGATAACTCACCGACCAGCCCATATTTCACAGAGATAATACAGAGGTTGACAGTCATCCAAACATGTATCACGTATGACGGGATGTACAGAGGTTGACAGTCATCCAAACAAGCATCACGTATGATGGGATGCTGAGCTAAAGAATCGCATCAGCATATTTTTTTTCAAAACAAACACAACACAGGTCGTCGCATGTCTGAACAGTCCATGCTTCGCATTGAAGTTGAACAAGGCACAGACCGATATTTCGAGCATTGTATTTTCCTAAAATGGCAGGGTAGGGTTTAAAAAGCGAACATGAATTTGAGCCGTGCTCTGTGGAAAAGGGGTTTAATGCATGTGCGTAAAGCGTCGTCCCAGATGTGCGTAAAGCGTCGTCCCAGATGTGCGTAAAGCGTCGTCCCAGATGTGCGTAAAGCGTCGTCCCAGATGTGCGTAAAGCGTCGTCCCAGATTAGCCTTGCAGTCCACACAAGGGACGACACTTAACGCTTTTATGATATTTTCTGCTCAAAAGAAAGTCTCTTCTTAGCAAAAATCCAGTTAAGGCGGAAAGTGTCGTCCCTGATAAACCTGTGCGGACACTTTACGCAGATGCATTAAACTCTTTTTTCACAGAGCACGGCTCATTTATTTATATGAATGTAAAATTTAGTAGATACTTTGCTTAATATCTTATATCGAAATTAAAAGACCCACAAAATCAACCGAAATAGCAAACTACAAAGAAGTGAGCTAATAACGTTCGGGTGTTTATGTTTAATGGATGAAAATGCGTTATGCATAATTTCAATACGTATTTACTAGTATTGTATTGTTTGGATTCTCGCGATTTGATCTTCATGGCCAATAAGTCAATAACATGCCCATATTTTACTAAGATATTACAGATGTTGACATAATCCGAACGTTTAAATTTTAGACAACACACATATTTTGAATCATAAACTTAAATAAATAAAACTAAATTATAAGTCGTAGAAAATACATATTGAGACAGTTCTTTTGTAATTATACTATAAATATATCAATATACGATTCGATGTTAATGTTATTTTACTGCAGTTAGAATGGACAATCGATATTCAAAGATAATTCCAGAGATTGTCGCATTGCAATTAGCATCTGTCATATAAGTGACGTGACGTTATCTCAAGTGTTGATGCCCGATAACTCACTGACCAGCCCATATTTAAACGAGATAATAATTATGTTGACAAAATCAACACGTTTACGAGACATTGTGTCGCCTCAATTACTTTAATACGTAAAGATTTTCCTTCAACGTTTCTTATAACAAAAAAATATAAATACTTAACATACCCTCTTTCTTTTGCATTAATACTTTTCAACAACAAGTTTGTCAAGTATCTTGCATAAAACGTATGACTTAGCGTAGAGTTAATTTGAGTTAGTTGAGTTAGAATTGAGAGTGAATTAAGCGTTGATCAGGGAAATTTACTGCAATAATGGCAAATTTCCTAAGTAAAGCTTTTTGCTTTAATAAACGTAAGATGGAATGTATTTATAACCGAATTAACAGATTGAAACACTCATTATTCCAGTTACATTTTATTGAATTATATTTGTTTTGTTTCTTTCGCTTCTTCGTTTTAACCCCCCACCCCCCCCCCCCCCCCCCCCCGTTTAAGGAAAAGCGCACAACACCTCTGCCATCATACCATCTTTAAAATGGTTAGCAATATGGTTCGAGTTTCTTCCCTTCAATCCTATGTGCGGCTAGCAATTTAACATTATGAAAACTGATTTTAAGTTTATATTTCATTAGAGATTTATATTTTTTACCATGTATAATCATTATAGTCATGTAGCGGACATTGATAAGCGTTGAATAAGTCTCTTTTAATTCATTTTATGAATGGCCAATGTTTTATCTATAGCTTTATGTTTTATATATGCATTGTGAAAGTTGTAAATATTGGATGAGACTATAATACACTTTAGACTACAAGCAATATTGACAGTGCAGCAAACATGAAATTTATGTTTTCAGAACTACTGGGACTACCAACAGTCCTATCATATCCTCTTGATTTCTTCATAGTGATTACGTGATCCACTTAGATTTGATTTAAGATATTTCCAGTTCGGATTACGATAGGCAAATATCGAACTTTTATTGTATTCAAGTGTCATGATGGTATCTCAAGTGACCAGCCCATATTTCAGTGCGATAATAAAGATGTTGACAAAATCAACATGTTTACGAGACAGCATGGCGTGATTTTATATTCTAATAAACGTCCAAAAAACAATAGGATTTCAGTATTCGTGAATTCAGATTCATATTCCAGTAATTAAACACAACAGTTATTTCACCAGCCCCACGTCTACGCCCATGGCTCTATTATAGCAAGAGTAAGAGTAATCGTATAAATAAAAAGTATAATGCTCCTTGTTATATGAAACTTCTTATATCAAAATGTATAAGCAGTTTTTTTCATCATTGGTCAAAATGTTCACAAAAAAACAACAACAAAAAAACAACTCCAGACCATGTATGACGAATGTTGTATTTCGTATATTGGCCACTAGACTTTAGTGTGACTTCCATGTATAATTTCTGGAAACGTCCTAATGTTTATGTATAGCAATACCACTCTTACGGCTTGGAAGTAATAGGTTTTTCCCAAATGGGAACACGGCCCATTGAACCTAGTAGTCCACTCTCAAAATAATTATATACTTTAGTAATTTGAATTGTGCAGAAAACGCACATACTTAAGATATTTATAAAAAGCAATAGCGTTTGCACACAAATGTATATGATATATTTTAGTTTTATTAATTATTTTGCGATACAGAAAGTATGAAATGATAATTTTGAGTCTAGTCTTATTAACATGATAGGTAAATAACAACACTATTTGTAAACTAATTATCAAAGTAAATTTAAATTGGTGGTCAATTTACCTTTAATTAAAGAAACCAATTGGTCAATTTATCTGCAATTTACGAAACCAATTGATGATATTGAACCTAAGTAATATTTACGGAAGTCACACCGTAACTAATTGATTGATCAATCAGAGAACAAAAGAGTTTCAAAACATCCTCCGATTGACGCGATCGAACAATATGATAAGGTGCTTTCTTTTATAATCGTTCTCACCTTTCTACGTATTTATATTTTGCTCCAACCGAAATGGTCATTAAATCTTGATACACTTTTAAGCAGAACAGTGCAAGAATTACATTAGGTCATATGTTGATAAAAAACGTAATATTATTTAATCTACACTTATTTTCGGGTAGCGTACATACTTAAGTAGTTGTGAATCTTTACTGAAATGGTTTGGAAAACGAAATATTAAAATACTCTAGTAAGTTTCCATATATCTTCAACATTTCAAATCGTTGTCTAGAATCGACGTTGCATTCACAAAATGATGGAGAACGCTGACGACATTGTCAATGCAGTTGAGCGGATACCCCTGAGTTTTTCGATCAGCAGGATTCTTAGCAACGCAGACGACAAGGAATCACGTGGCTCACCGGAGCAAGTGACGGATGACGTTCACAGAATTCCCGTTCAACACGGCGCGAAGATTCAATACTATACCCCACTCACCGAAACTGGGGCGGACTGTCATTTTGGTAAATAACAGCATAACCCTTACATATACATGTCCATTTTGATAGCTTAGACGATAATTGATTAAATCATAAAATGTTTCGTTATGCAAAACAATGTAATTCACATTAGCATAAACCATTATGACGAATTATAACAATATATAACCAAGCGTATAATTTTAAATTAATTTAAGGGCAGGGAAACATCAAAATTCTTATTAAAAATAGTTTCATATATTTACTCATGTCATTTTACAATATATGTGTGTTTGGCATATTTTCAATTTTTCTGTTACAGAACGTAATGCTGAACCACGTGCGTGCAGTACACCGGAAACCGAATATCCTTCACCGACGCCTGCTGGATATCCCTTGATTTTCAGACCCTTTCCGGTTGCAGTCGATACCTACCGTCCCAGTCCGTACACCGTGCCTACGCGTAGTTATGTCAGACAGCAGAAGGACAGCGCTCGACATGACACAGTTCCAACATCTGCATTCTATGCGGTTCAAAACTATCGAAACTTTGACAACAACGACGAGTATGATTCTAACAGAAGTACTCCGGAAACGGAAAGTAATTTTTGCAACAATGGTCATAGCGATAAAAGTTTGGATTCACTCGGAGAGAGCTACCATCAGTCCCCGAGTCCGTTCAAATCCAAGAAAAAGAAGTTAAGAACGGTGTTCTCCAGAACTCAAATATACCATCTCGAGGCTGCTTTTGACATGAAGCGCTATCTAACCAATGCGGAGAGAGCCGGACTTGCAGCCAGCCTAAAATTATCTGAAACCCAGATAAAAATTTGGTTCCAGAACAGAAGAAATAAATGGAAGCGACAGATTAACGGAGAGATGGACGAGATTCCAATTTCCCCTGCTTTCTCTTCCAGATTCCTGCAGAATGGATTATATCCCATGAATAGTGCGCGCGCAGATCTCGTGCTCACTGGACCATCACTTCCGGGTCATGTCAACGCGTCATCTTACGAACGAGAGAGTCTTCTGTTTCCCTACCGAACATAATTTACACTCGGAAAAGTTATACTGCATTTTCGGAGGTGTCGTCCATAGTATTTGTTGTTATTTGTTAGTTATATTGTTATTAAATATTGTTACTTTACTCCTATGCATACGACATAATATTTCTGAAACGAACATTAAACATATCAAAATTTATTGCCTTTTTACATTCTTTTTATAATAATATAATCTGTCAATATAAAATCATAGATCTTCGGATTATATACAATTGAAAGATATGATGAACAAATCTAAAAGAGCAATTTATCATTCATTGTGCACATAGCTACAACTTATAGTCTAATATAGGAAACAGAAACAAAACATACTAAATCTTCCAATACATTAAATATTAAATCTCAATTACCCTATTAGCGGTATATATATATTGGTTTTCTTTTGGGGGAATTGTTGCTGCAGTTTTGTGCAAAAACCTATTCAAATGATGAGCGGATTTCATTATCATGAAAAGAAAAAAATCGACAGCTAGTTCAAGCTGCAATTTTGTGAACATAAAAAATAAGTCTCATTCAAATTTTAAATTTCACGCATGTTTTTTCAATTGATGTTAATGTTCACATAAGAAATCTCACCGATCTGCCCATTTTTCATGGACATAATACAAATAATGGCAACTTATATGAGTAAGCGCAACAGCAATGGCTATCCAATCAACTTCATCAAATGCACGTGAATAAGTCTGGGAAATAACATTATGAGATTTTATTATCGCTTTTTGCGCATTTTTTTTCACTCGATGCAGTGCAATTTATGTTGAAGTTTGAAGTTTAAATATTGCACTTAAATCGGAAAACCGATAAAACTAGATCCTTTAGGAGATACTCGCATTACAATTAGCCTGTGTCACGATATTATCTTAAGTGTTCGTTACTGCTAACTCACTGATCAGCCCATATATGACTGTGGTTATGAAGATGTTGACAAAATCAACACGTTTACGAGACAGTTTGGCGCTTCAAATATTTATTAACCCATTTATGCCCAGTGGAATCTCCCATCCTTCTTAGTTGGATCAATTTATTTCCAAAATTAGGGATGTCTAGTATATTTATTTCTATATTTAGAATATTTCTTACAGAAATTTCTTTAAGCAAACAGCGCAGACCCAGATGAGACGCCGCATTATGCGGCGTCTCATCTGGGTCTACGCTGTTTGCAATGTCCTTTTTTCAGGACGCTAGGCATGAATGGGTTAATCTTAACATATACACCCGTCTTACATGCCTTGGGCACTGTTATAAAATGGTAGTCAGTACTTTTCATTTGAATTGTTTTGTTGATTTTATATCGGACACTGCATGCATCTGCATTATTATTAAGCGTTTAAAATCACAGTCAACATACTCTTGGTAAAATATAACTCCAGAAACAAATTGTAATAAACAACCGGGATATACATACCTAACTTATGGGCTTTTGCTATTTCCTATTATACAAAAGACATTCGGTACTTTAGTTAGTTGAACCTTTAAGCGATGCGGATATTAGATCAGAATGTGTTTGTGTATCAAGAGTTTAAAGCCTATTATCACAAAAACTTGGAAAAAATAAATGAAGAAATTAATTTAAATGACAAATTTACAAACCCCAAAAACATAGTCTCTGTAAAAGCGATAACAATCGTGAAAAAACACAAGCGTTCATAAAGTTTATACTGGATTATACGCAATGGGTTTTCGAGCATAACGTACTTAATACCAAATACAACTATTTCGCGTCAAATATTGTTAACGTAAAAACTTAATTTATTTAGCAATTACTACTAGTGGTATTTTAATACTAAAATGGTTTTCTTCTTTTCTTGAACATAACCTACCGATTATGGATGATTAAACATACTTTTTCAAGTGCCCTGATACTATATCCTCGGTGGCTGATTGATGACTCATTGCCAACAAATATTTTTTTCTGATATGATAATGAAGAAACTCTGTGGTGCATTGCTTGGCCTAAGGATACTTATCACATATGCAGTTTTCAAAACAAAAGAATAATTAACCCTTTGCATGCTGGGAAATTTGTCGTCTGCTAAAATGTCGTCTGCAGAATTTCTTAAATTAGCATTTTCTTCAATTTTTTTCAAAGAATACTATCAGAATAGCAAACAGTTTGGATCCTGATGAGACGCCACGTTCTGTGGCGTCTCATCTGGATCCAAACTGTTTGCAAAGGCCTTTAAAATTCAGCTCCAGCGCTTTAAGGGTTAACTGTATCACATGTGAACTTTCGAGGGAGGTGTACTTTGACAAGCATATCACATACTACAAACTTAGCTTGCATGGTTATGTCAATTTATTGTTTTGTTTTTACTTATTATATGGTGGTGTGTTTGATACAAAATGGTGATTCCCGAATAATGTTGTTACACAGATGACCTTGTAAACAAACAAATATATTTAATATATATATATATTTTCCATTCGTTTCAAACAGAATGAGAAAATCTGGGCCTTTTTGTCATCTCCTTGTCGAAACGACACATTTCATTGTTTGATACATTTAAATATCAGCATTTTAATTGGTAAATCTAACATCAACTCAGAGCTGGTTAATGTGATAATGCGCGATTAATTGTTTAACACAGTGACTAATTTAAAATGCCGCTACCTTAACTCTTACAGTGCTGAAACCGAATTTGAAGGCCTTTGCAAACAGTTTGGATCCAGATGAGACGCCACAGAACGTGGCGTCTCATCAGGATCCAAACTGTTTGCTATTTTGATAGTATTCTTTGGAAAAAAATCAAAGAAAATGCTAATTTAAGAAATTCAGCAGACGACATTTTAGCAGACGACAAATTTCCCAGCATGCAAAGGGTTAACAAAGACTCGTAATCACTTAAATAAATTATATGAACCTACGCGTACGCACCCAGTACATTATGCAAATGTATGTCCGGTGAATTAAAGGGATCTTTTCACGGTTTGGTAAATTGACAAAATTGAAAAAAGTTGTTTCAGATTCGCAAATTTTCGTTTTAGTTATGATATTTGTGAGGTAACAGTATTACTGAACATTTACTATAGTCCAATATAGCCATTATATGTATCTTTTGACGATTTGAAAACCTAAAAATTATAAAGCGTTGCAACGCAAAACGATTGAATAATTTGGAGAGTTCTGTTGTTTTCGTTTAAATTTACGAAACTACGAAGATTGCGTATATAACGTATAAAATACTTAAACTGTGTATACCCGGAGGAATAGCCGAGAGGGCTAATGCGATTTTACTTCAGACTAACTCCAGGACTCCGGGGGTCACTGGTTCGAGCCCTGATACCGGCAACTTTTTTTTCCTTTTTAAAAATTTATTCTTGATTTTTTACTGGAGCGTTTAAGATCCAATGTTTACATTTATTAATATAAAGCATTTAATGACAAACTTCAAAATATGCCAAAATCTGTGAAAAGGCAACTTTAAATGTCTGAATGAAGTGTGATATTATATTATAATAGAACAAGCATTTGTGATTACATGTCCAACGATTTATATTTTGTTTTTTATGTGACGAACGTTAAAGAGTCGAAAGCTCCGAAATAAACCAGTGAGACGGTTCTTTGACAATTATACATATGAATTTATCATTTGATGTTTTATATTTCTTCTAGAGAAGTTTATGTGGAAAGCCTTTGTAAATAGATCCTTTCAGAGATTTTCGCATTACAATTAGCATGTGTCATATACGTGTCATGATATTATCTCAAATGTTCATGTTTGATAACTGACTGACCAGCCATATTTCACGGAGATAATAAAGATGTTGACATAATCTACACGTTTATGAGACAGTAGGGCGAATGAGACAGATTGCTAATTTTTATGATTTTGTTACACTATTAACATCTCAAAGACAATTCGATAAAACGTGTTTTTTTTTTAAGATTCACATCTAAATATTTAAACACAACCATGAATTTTGTATGTAACTTGAAGTATATTTGGGTCGGGCTCTGTCAAAAAAAGGTTAAATGAATGTGCGTAAAGTGCCGTCCCAGGTTAGCCTATGCAGTCCACACAGGCTAATAAGATTACTGCAATAATGCTTGCACACTTTGCTATAGAGGAAAAGTTTCCAAAAAAGGAGTCTTACTTCAGTAGATTGTTAATTTTCGTAACAGTAAATCATGAAACATACATTGTTTAACATTTCGGAATTAACTGCAAATTACAAGGTTGTATCTGGTTGATTATATATGACATTATTAAATGGAAATACCATTTTCTTCAGAGTGAAACCCACAATATATTATAAGAAATTTGTTTCTGAGTTATTATTGAAAATACAAATAAACGGAAATCGCAAGAAGTCAAGCATGTTTAAATGATCACGAAGATAAACGCAGATTTGCTTGTTTCGGTTTAAGAAAATATTAGAAAAAAGTAACAAGATGCAATCGTTTATTTTTTATTGAATAATGGTTTCGTTTCGCTTCTTCGTATTGAACCCCCGTGTAAAGCAAAGCACACACATCCTCTGCCATCCTACCATCATACCATCATACCATCATACCATCATACCATCATACCATCATACCATCATACCATTATACCATTATACCATCATACCACCATCCCATCATACCATCATACCAGCATGCCATCATACCATCATATCTTCATACCATCATACCATCATACCATTAGACCATCAGACCACCAGACCATCAGACCATCATACCATTATACCAGCAGACCACCATACCATCATACCATCATACCATCAGACCACCATACCATCATACCATCATACCATCATACCATTATAATATCATACCACCATACCATCATACCATCATACCATTATACCATAATACCACCATACCATCATACCATCATACCACCATACCATCATACCATCATACCATCATACCATCATACCATCATACCACCATACCATCATGCCATCATATCTTCATACCATCATACCATTATACCATTATACCATCATACCATCATACCATCATGCCATCATACCATCATACCATCATACCATCATGTCATCATACCATCATATCTTCATATCTTCATACCATCATACCATCATACCATCATACCGTCATACCATCATACCATCATACCATCATACCATCATACCATCATACCACCATACAAAACAAGCAACATAACAAGTGCAGCAAACACGTGTTTTATGTTTTAAGTGATCACCACTAGTGCTTTCATATCCTCTTCAATTTTTCCTAGTGAATACCAGTATGTGATTCACTTAGATCTGAAATAAGATAATTTTCTCTTCGGATTACAATTTGCATCATTGCAATATTATCGTATTCAAGTGCCATGATCATATCTCAAGTGACCAGCCCATATTTCATTGCGATAACAGAGATGTTGACAAAATTAACATGTTTACGAGACAGTACGGTGAGATAGTTTACGAGACAGTACGGTGGGATAGTTTACGAGACAGTACGGTGAGGCAATGGGGTGACTTTGATATTCTAATAAACGTCCAAAAGACAATACGGTTGCATAATTCTTGTATCCTGATTCACCATCCAGCAGTGGAAACTAAATATATTTCACCATCTCCACGTTCGGGCCACTGGCTCTATCATATACCATATCAAGCCCCTCTTGTTTGGGGGTACACAATTAGAGCTTTTTGTGTATTTATTTTTTAGAATAAAGTGTTTAGGTATTATATTGGCAAACATTAATTGTTGACCATGTATTTCGAATGTTGAGTTTCGTAAAGCGGTCACAACGCTTTTATTGCAGTAAGTTTAGTGTGACTTTCTAAAATAGTTTATACTTCATGCTACACAATATGTCAGAAGCTTAAGTTTTCCTTGCAATTAATTTGTATGTATAAAAATACGAGTCTTACGGTTTGTGACTCATATTTATTTTTCGAAGGGAAACGTGGTTTATGGGACCTATATGTTTTCTGACAAAAAGATTGTCTTATATGATATATAGGTAAACACATAACAAATTAACAGCATTAGGTCATTTTATCTTTAACATGATGGCATTTTATTGTGATGTAGTATATGTTAGAGAATGAATTTGATTATTTCTTTTGATTGCTATAAAGAAAACTTTGAACCGAAAATCAACTACGTGTTAATAACTTTTTAAATAGATATACACATTATAAATTAAATTATTCATTCCCCCCCCCTACCGGTTTCACCGGAGGGGACTTATGGTTTGCGCTCTGTGTGTCTGTCAGTCCGTCAGTCTGGCACACTTTTCTGGATCCTGCGATAACTTTAAAAGTTTTTCATATTTTTCATGAAACTTGAAACACGGATTGATGGCAATATGGACATTATGCACGTCATTTTATTTTGTTCCTACGTCAAAATTCTTGTTGCTATGGCAACAAATATTTTTTTATGACAATGGTGGAGCCGGTAAGGGACATGTATTGCTTGGCAATAGTCTTGTTTAAATTGTGCTCCTGTAAATATGGTTATATTGTCACGAAGTATGTCATATGAAACTCACGGCCTTAAAAGGCGCTCTGTCTAAACACTTTCCGCCTAAACTTGATTTTTGCTAATAGAATACTTTTTTCAACGAAATACACCATAAAAGCGAAACGTGTCGTCCCCGAATAGCATGTGCGGACTGCACAGGCTAATCTGGGAGGACACTTTACGCACATGCATTTAACCCCCTTTTTACTGAGCACGGTCCAATTTATTGTTTGTATCTTAAGTTTTATTCTCTAGACAATACGTGTAATTTGTATTGTGCAGGAAAAGCACAGATTGAGGATATTTATTTAAAAGCAACAACCTTTAACACAACTTTATATGATTTCCTTAAGTTTGAATAAATTTTTGTGATACATAAAACATGATATGATAATTAATTAACACAAATATTAAATTTATTAATAATCAGAGCAGAACAGAAAGTTTATTCAAAAGTATTGCAAGCTTATCGTTAAAAATAAAAATAAAAATAAAAATAAAAATAAAAATAAACATGTCATAATTTATGTTAGATTTTAATTAGTAAATATTTTACTGTGAATATATTGCGATAGGTAGCGTATCATTAGTGACACCGTAACCTTAACAACAAACATATTATTGAAAAATATTTAGTAAGATTAATTATGCATACAGGATTGAAGATACTATTTTCTTGATCATGGGCAAATAATCGTTAAGTAAATAATGCTAATTGGATGAACCGTTTCAGCAGCTCGTAATTGCATTAAAAAAACACAAAATCATTTAAAATTGGTGGTCAATTTATCTGCAATTTACGAAACCAATTGATGATATTGTACCAAAGTAATATTTACGGAAGTCACACTGTGACTAATTGATTAACCAATCAGAGAACAAAAGAGTTTCAAAACATCCTCTGATTGACGCGATCAAACAATATGATAAGGTGCTTTCTTTTATAATCGTTCTCACCTTTCCACGTATTTATATTTTGCTCCAGCCGAAAGGATAATCAAATCTTGATACACTTTTAAGCAGAACAGTGCAAGAATTAAATTCGTTCATGTGTTGCTTAAAAAAACGAAATATATTTTATGCACATTTATTTTCGGGTAGCGTACACACTTGAGTAGATGTGAGTCTTTTCTGAAATCGTTAGAAAAACGAAAAACGGAAGTTTGAAATTGGTTTCCATATATAGTCATAATTACAAATCGTTGTCTATAATCAACGTTGTATGCATAAAATGATTGAGATCGCTGACGATGTTGTCAAGGAAGTTGAGCGGATTCCTCTGAGTTTTTCGATCAGCAGGATTCTTAGCAACACAGACGAACAGGAATCACGTGGGTCATCAGAGGACGTGACTGAGTCCGTTCACAGACTTCCCAAGCAACACGGCGCGAAGATTCAATACTATACCCCACTCACCGAAACTGGGGCGGACTGTCATTTTGGTAAGGCACAACATAACCCTTAAATATACATATCCATTCTGAACGCTTAGACGATAGTTGATTAAATCATAACATGTTTCTTTCTGCAAAAGAATGTACCGGTAGCTCACATTATCCTTAAAATATATGACGACCTATAACAATATAAAAGCGAGAGTATAATTTGAAATTCAGTTAAGAGCATGGAATCATCAAACATTTTATTTGAAAACAATACTGCATATTTTCTCTTTTCATTTTACAATACATGTTTTTGGTCATATTTTCATTTTTTCTGTTACAGAATGCAATGCTGAACCACGTGCGTGCAGTACACCGGAAACCGAATACCCTTCACCCACGCTGGCTTGGTATCCCTTGATTTTCAGACCATTTCCGGTTTCAGTCGATACCTATCGTCCCAGTCCGTACACCGTGCCTACGCGTAGTTATGTGGGACTCCAGATTGACAGCGCTCAACAGGACCCGGTTCAAACATCTGCATTCTATGCGGTTCCAAACTATCGTAACGTCGACGGCAACGACGAGTATGATTCTAACAGAAGTACTCCGGAGACGGAAAGCAATTTTTGCACCAAGGGTCATAGCGATAAAAGTTTGGATTCTCTCGGCGAGAGCTACCATCAGTCCCCGAGTCCGTTCAAGTCTAAAAAGAAGAAGAAGTTAAGAACGGTGTTCTCCAGAAGTCAAATATACCAACTCGAGGCTGCTTTCGACATGAAGCGATATCTAACCAATGCGGAGAGAGCCGGACTTGCAGTCAGCCTGAAATTATCAGAAACCCAGATAAAAATCTGGTTCCAGAACAGAAGAAATAAATGGAAGCGACAGATTAACGGAGAGATGGACGAGATTCCTATCCACTCTGCTTTCGCTTCCAGATTCCTGCAGAATGGTTTATATCACATGAATGGTGCGCGCGCAGATCTCGTCTACACTGGACCATCACTTCCGGCGCATGTCAGTACGCCTCCTTACAAACGAGAGAGTCTTCTGTTTCCCTACCAAACATAATTTACACTCAGAACGTTTATACAGCATTCATGGTGGTGTTGTCCATATCATTTGTTGTTATTTGTTAATTGTATTGTCCATATTATTTGTTATTATTTGTTAATTATATTGTTATAAAATGTTGTTACTTTACTCATATTCATATGACATAATATTTCTGAAACGAACATTAAACATATGAAAATGTATTGCCTTTTTACCTTTATTTATTATTATTATTATCAAATAAGTTAATATTTAATCATAGATATCCGGATTATATACGATTGAAAGATATGATGAAAAAGCCAAAAGAGCCATTTATAATTCATCGTACACATAGCTTCAGCTTATAGTATAACATATGAAACAGAAAAAGATACTAAATCTGCAAATACATTGAATATTAAATCTTAATGACCCTATAAGTGGTGTATACATATCTCAATATTATTTCCGTTTTCCTTTGCTTTCACTTCCGGGACAGTAACACCCTTTTTTTTGGGGGGGGGGTGTGGCTGCCTATTTGTGTAAAATAAAAATTCAAATGATGAACAGCTAGTTCAAGTTCTGCCCTTTTGTGAACATATAAACATAAGTCTTATTCAAATTTTAAATCGCATGCATGTATCCTCAATTGATTGTAAATGTTCACATAAGAAAGCTTACCGATCTGCCCATGTTTCATTAACATAATACAGATAATGACGAAACATACATGAGTAAGCGCAACAGCAATGGCTTACCAATCAACTTCATCAAATGCACGTGAACAAGCCTGGGAAATAACCTAATTAGATTTTAATATTGCTTTTTTTGCGTAAAAATCATTCACTTGATGCAGTGCAATTTATCTTGAAGTTTGAAGTTCTAATATTGCACTTACCGCTTAATCGGAAAACCGATAAGACAAGATCCTTTACGAGATTGTCGCATTACAATTAGCATCTGTCACGATATTATCGTAAGTGTTAGTTGCAGATAACTCACTGATCAGCCCATATATGACTTAGGTTATGAAGATGTTGACAAAATTAACTCGTTTACGAGACAGTTTGGCGCTTTAAATATTTATTAATCTTACCATATACATGTCTTACGAACCTGGACCACTGTTATAAAATGGTAGTCAGTACTTTTCACTTGAATTGCTTTGTTGATTTTATATCGACATCTGCATTATTATAAGCGTTTAAAATCACAGTCAACATACTCTTGATATAAGGAAGCATACAGTAGGCTATCAGAAGCTCAAGCTGGATTAAGAGCTGGATATACAACTGTAGATAATGCCTTTATCTTATATTCCATTGTTAATAAATATCTAAGCATGAAAGGTAGATCTGTATATGTGGCTTTCATAGATTTCCAGAAAGCCTTTGATTCAGTAAATCGGGGTATTTTGTACAATGTTCTAAAACAAAATGGTGTCAAAGGTCATTTGTATGAAGCCATACAACAAATTTATTCATCTATTAAAGCATGTGTTCGATCAGATGAAGGAGTATCTGATACATTTTCATGTCCTGTTGGAGTTCGTAAAGGGTCTAGCTTAAGCCCAATTTTATTTGCAATGTTCATCAATGAATTGTATACAATTTTAAATACAATAATACAAGTGGGATTCAATTATTCCATGATACTGTTGAAATTTTCATGCTAATGTTTGCTGATTATATAGCCCTAATTGCTGATACTGTTGTTGGTTTTCAAAAGCAATTAAACATTTTTAATTATTTTTGTACGCAAAACAAACTTACAGTTAATATTGAAAAAAACACACACACAAAATACTTGTGTTTAAACGTAGGGGCCAAATAGCCAGTAGAGAAAAATGGACATATAATAGCAGTCGACTAGATATTGTTAATGGTTTTACATATGTTGGTATATATTTTTTAAATAGACTCTCTATGTACAAAATGGCCGAGACCATGACTACCAAGGCTAAGAAGGTTCTTATATGTATTTTGAACTCTTTTCAATATGTATCATGTTTGCCATTTTAAACTTTTTATAAAATATTTGACTCGAAGATAGCATCTGTAATGTTATATGGCTTAGAATTATGGGGTCGAAAAAACCCACATTGTATAGAATCATTGCAAATATATGCATGCAAAAGATTTTTGAATGTAAATAAAACAGCATGTTATGATGC
The DNA here is from genome assembly GCF_020536995.1 of Dreissena polymorpha. Taxonomy (NCBI): domain Eukaryota; kingdom Metazoa; phylum Mollusca; class Bivalvia; order Myida; family Dreissenidae; genus Dreissena; species Dreissena polymorpha. Next base: position 78,816,580 of record NC_068362.1, on the reverse strand, counting down.
CATACTAGGAGATACCGGTAGATTCCCTATGCATATCTATTCATCTATACGTTGTATTAAATATTGGCTACGATTATTACATCTACCTAGATATAGATATCCTAGACTATGCTATGAAATGCTTATGTACTTTTATAATCTAGGCTTCAATAACTGGGCTAGTGATGTAAGGCTAAACTTATACAGAAATGGTTTTGGTTATGTCTGGGAAGAGCAAAATGTAATAAACCCTAAACTGTTTTTATTACAATATGAACAAAAGCTGAAAGATCAAGCTATGCAAAATTGGAATGCTAGGTGTAGAGAGAATAGCAAACGGTGTCATTATATATTGTTTAAACAGTGTTTTGAAGTGGAAAAGTATATAAATATTATTGATATTAAAAAATTTAGACAATGTTTTGCAAATTTTCGAAGTTCATCACACAACCTCTTGATAGAAAAGGGAAGACATTGTAATATAGATAGAGAATTTCGTGTATGTATATATTGTGAAACACTCATCGAAGATGAGTATCATTTTATGTTCTCTGTATGCTAATCTCCGTCCTATGTATATACCATTGTACTATTTTCAACATCCATCTTTAGAGACATTCTATGATTTGATGTCTACTGAAAATGAAAAGTTAATACGAAACAATGCTATGTATATATATATAACTCATTTGAAGAGAGAGATCAGTGAATGGAAATGTACAGATAATAATGTTTTTATTATCATACTCATATTGTATTGTTAGGACCATAACCACATGCTGCGTACTATGATAATTTTGATGATGTATATATTGTGTTTGGGCCGGAGGCCATATATGCAAATAAACTATTGAATTGAATTGGTAAAATATAACTCCAGAAAAAAATCTAATAAACAACCGGGATTTACATACCTAAACTCATGGGCTATTGCCTGTCCCTATTATACAAAAGACATTCGGTACTTCAGTCATTTGAACCTTTATGCGATGCGGATATTACATCGGAATGTGTATTCGTATCAAGAGTTTAAAGTCAATTATCACAAAAACCTGGAAAAAAATAAATGAAGAAAATGATTTTCATGGAAAACTTACAAAACGAAATACCATAGTCTCTATACCAGCGATAACAATCGTGAAAGAACACAAGCGTTCATAAAGCTCTCCGAAATATAACCCTTAAAGCGCTGGAGCTGAATTTTAAAGGCCTTTGCAAACAGTTTGGATCCAGATGAGACGCCACAAAACGTGGCGTCTCATCAGGATCCAAACTGTTTGCTATTCTGATAGTATTCTTTGAAAAAAATCGAAGAAAATGCTAATTTTAGAAATTCAGCAGAAGACATTTTAGCAGACGACAAATTTCCCAGCATGCAAATGGATAACATTGAGACAGTTCTTTGAAAATAATGCTCGTTTTGCATACATTTGAATTTACCATTTGGTGTTTTATATTTGTTCAAGTAAAGTTTATGTGGAAAACCTTTGTAAATGGATCCTTTCAGAGATTTTCGCATTACAATTAGCATATGTCATATAAGTGTCATTATATTATCTTAAATGTTCATGTTCGATAACTGACTGACCAGCCCATATTTAACGGAGATAGTAAAGATGTTGACAAAATCAACACGTGTATGAGACAGTATGGCGAAGACGTCTGTTAGTGGTGATTTTGTAACATAATTAGCGCCTCAGAGACAATGCGATCACAGGCATTATCTTTTCAGATTCACAACTAAATAGTTTAACACTACCTTTAAATTGGACAACCCCGAGTTGATGCACATGGCTCTGTCATTACTCGTCTTTTTAAGTCCAAGAAACCATCATATTTTGAATTATAGTCTTGAACAAATAAAATGCATGCATGTATAAATTTACAATTCGATATTTAATGTTAGTATATCTTGCTGCTAGCCTTGAAAATCAATTGTCAACGAACAGTTTGGAGATTGTCGAATGCAATTTACATGAGGCATATGAGTTGCATGTCGTTATCTGAAAGTTGATGTTCGATAGCTCATATTATAGTGAGATAATAAAGATGTTGACAAACTCAACACGTTTACGAGAAATGATGAAGCTTAACATTCGTGTTTTTGCATAAAGGAATTTCATAAACAAAACCTATGTACAGTATCTTGCATTTGGTATGTAACTTGAAGTAGATTTAGGCCGTACTCTGTGAAAAAGGAGTTTAATACATGTGCGTAAAGTGTCGTCCCAGGTTAGCCTTTGTAGTCCACACAGGCTAATTAGAGACGACACCTACCACTTTTATGATATCTTTCGTTTCAAGAAAGTCTCTTCTTAGCGAAAATCAAGTTTAGGCGGAAAGTGTTGTCCCTGATTTATGGTGTACGAACTGGTCCAAAACTATTCTAAACTGTCCGGGACGGTTTATAAACCGTCCGGGACGGTTTGTAATCTGTCCCGGACAGTTTACTAAACTGTCCCGGACAGTTTCTTACTTTTGAACCGCTCGTGCGTCTGTAAACCGTACCGGGCGTTTTATTTTGTGGATTACAAACCGTCCGGGACAGTTTAAGAAACTGTCCGGGACGGTTTCCTGGAAACTGTCCGGGACGGTTTCCTAAACTGTCCCGGACGGTTTACAGGCATAAATTTTAGTACGGCATAGGTTCTTAAGAGTAGTCAATCAACCAATCAACACTCGTATCACTTCGCATTTGTGTGCCATTTCGAAAGTGAGAATTTCCTTTTTAGTAACGTTTACTCGAGTGATTGTTCGATATTTATCATTTGTACGCGAATATGGACAGAGATCGGTTTTTAAAGACTTGTCGGGATGTGTTTAATTCCATTACAAGAACTTTAGAGACAAATAGGTCCCTTGAGGTGATTAACTCTTCACTGACAAGATTGGGAGCTCTGGCTAGAAATGTGAACAGAATGACCACATCATATCCCGAGTTTACACCGTTACTCGACAGTTACAGGGCAGCGACTGTAAAAGTAGAAATTCGTTACCAATGTCAGAAATACTTTGTGGGCAAATACATTTATTTCGAGTACTTAAAATATTCATTTTTAACTCTGGCGTTTTTGGCAGCAATGATTGATTGAATATTTTTAAAATCATGTTTTGTCCGAGAAAAATAGCGTCGCTCGAGATGACAACGATATTACATTACGACTTCTAAAGTAAAGCATTATTGTAAGGAGTGTTCTGATTGGTTGACATAAATAATACCGTGTCAGACAGTTTAAACCGTCCCGGACAGTTTACTAAACTGTCCCGGACAGTTTAAACCGTCCCGGACGGTTTATGCACACGAACGGTCCAAAACTTTCCTAAACCGTCCGGGACAGTTTGTAAACTGTCCGGGACAGTTTAGTAAACTGTCCGGGACAGTTAAGTAAACTGTCCGGGACAGTTTACAAACCGTCCCGGACGGTTTCTAAACTGTCCCGGACAGTTTAGAATAGTTTTGGACCAGTTCGTACACCATACTGATTGGCCTGTGCGGACTGCAGAGGCAAATCTGGGACGACACTTTACGAACATGCAATAAACCCACTTTTATATGGTGTACGAACTGGTCCAAAACTATTCTAAACTGTCCGGGACGGTTTATAAACCGTCCGGGACGGTTTGTAATCTGTCCCGAACAGTTTACTAAACTGTCCCGGACAGTTTCTTACTTTTGAACCGCTCGTGCGTCTGTAAACCGTACCGGGCGTTTTATTTTGTGGATTACAAACCGTCCGGGACAGTTTAAGAAACTGTCCGGGACGGTTTCCTGGAAACTGTCCGGGACGGTTTCCTAAACTGTCCCGGACGGTTTACAGGCATAAATTTTAGTACGGCATAGGTTCTTAAGAGTAGTCAATCAACCAATCAACACTCGTATCACTTCGCATTTGTGTGCCATTTCGAAAGTGAGAATTTCCTTTTTAGTAACGTTTACTCGAGTGATTGTTCGATATTTATCATTTGTACGCGAATATGGACAGAGATCGGTTTTTAAAGACTTGTCGGGATGTGTTTAATTCCATTACAATAACTTTAGAGACAAATAGGTCCCTTGAGGTGATTAACTCTTCACTGACAAGATTGGGTGCTCTGGCTAGAAATGTGAACAGAATGACCACATCATATCCCGAGTTTACACCGTTACTCGACAGTTACAGGGCAGCGACTGTAAAAGTAGAAATTCGTTACCAATGTCAGAAATACTTTGTGGGCAAATACATTTATTTCGAGTACTTAAAATATTCATTTTTAACTCTGGCGTTTTTGGCAGCAATGATTGATTGAATATTTTTAAAATCATGTTTTGTCCGAGAAAAATAGCGTCGCTCGAGATGACAACGATATTACATTACGACTTCTAAAGTAAAGCATTATTGTAGGAGTGTTCTGATTGGTTGACATAAATAATACCGTGTCAGACAGTTTAAACCGTCCCGGACAGTTTACTAAACTGTCCCGGACAGTTTAAACCGTCCCGGACGGTTTATGCACACGAACGGTCCAAAACTTTCCTAAACCGTCCGGGACAGTTTGTAAACTGTCCGGGACAGTTTAGTAAACTGTCCGGGACAGTTAAGTAAACTGTCCGGGACAGTTTACAAACCGTCCCGGACGGTTTCTAAACTGTCCCGGACAGTTTAGAATAGTTTTGGACCAGTTCGTACACCATACTTTTAACAGCGCACGGCACAGATCTTAATCACAAGTGTGTTTATCTTTTAAAGGTAATCACAGATGAGAATATCTTTTGACACGTAATCACAAATGCGTATAACTTTCGTCACATAATAACAAAATATAAACGTTGGACACGTTATCACAAATGCTTGATGGCATGTTGTGTTTAAAGTTTAATTGTTGTATTATAATCTAATATCACACTTCATTCAGACATAAATGTCACCGGACATACATTTGCATAATGTATTGGATGCTTACGCGTAGATTTATAGTCGATACGACACGTAAAAGGAGTGCGTGAAAGCGCTTAATGCGCTGATTCGGTAAATTTACTGCAATAATGCTTGCACACTTAGCAATTATAGAAAATTTCCCAAGAAAGGCGTTTTACTTTCGTAAATTGTTAATTTTCATAACAGTAAATCATGAAACATACATTGTTGTACATTTTTTACTTATTGCAAATGACAAGACTGTATCAGGTTTCTTATAAATGCCATAACAAAATGGAAACACTATTTTCTTCAAAGCGATACCCACATGATAATTTGATGAATTTGCTTTTGAAGAATTATTTCAAATACAAATAAACGGAATTTGCAAGAAGTAAATAATGTTTACCGGCAAATGATTAGTGACATAAACGCAGATTTGCTTGTTTCGGAAAATAATAGGTAAAAGTAAAAAGATGTATTTGTCTATATTTTATTGAATAATGGGTTTTGTTTGTTTCGCTTTTTCGTATTGAACATCCGTGTAAGGCACACAGCACTTTTGCCATCATACCATCATACCACAATACAAACTAAGAATATTATCATTGCAGCAAACACGTGTTTTATGTTTTAAGAGACTACCACCAGTACTTCCTAGTTAACTTTTTCTAATGAATACGTGATCCACTTAGATTTGAAATAAGATATCTCCCAGTTCGGATTACTATTTGCTTTATTGCAATATTATCGTATTCAAGTGCCATGATCGTATCTCAAGTAACCAGCCCATATTTCAGTGCGATAATAAAGATGTTGACAAAATTAACATGTTTACGAGACAGTATGGTGTGATAGTGGCGTGACTTTGATATTCTAATAAACGTCCAAAAGATAAAAAGATTGCATGATTCGTGTAATCTGATTCACCATCCAGCAGTGGAAACGAAATCCATTTCACCGGCTCAATCATATCCCGAGTGCCACAACAAGCCTCTCTTTTTGGGTACACAAGTCGAGCTTTTCTAATTATTTATTTGTTAACGCGAGACTAACGTGTTTAGGTAATATATTGTTAAACAATAACTGACCATGTATTTCGAATTTTGAGTTTCGTAAAGCGGTTACAACGCTTTTATTGCACTACGTTTAGTATGACTTTCAAAATACTTTTTACTTCATGCTACACAATATGTCAGAAGTGTACGTTTTTCGAGCAACTTATTTGCATGTATAAATATACGAGTCTTACGGTCGGGGACTTACAATAAAGCGTCTAGCCTGCAATATTGAATATAAAATATACTTTTATAAAGGTAAAAAACACAACCAATTAAAAGCATAAGGACATTTTGTCTTTAACATGAAGACATTTTATTGTAGATATAATATATGTATGAGAATGAACTACGTGCCAATAACTTTTTAAATAGATATACACATTCTAAATTAAAAGTATTTTATTATTTAATTATATTACTGCAAATAAGGTTATATTGTCATTAGATATGCCGTATGAAACGCATGTCCTTAAAAGGCGCTCTGTGAAAAGGGGGTTTAATGCATGTGCATATAAATTGTCGTCCCAGATTAGCCTTGCAGTCCGCACAGGCTAGTCAGGAATGACATTATCCGTCTAAACTGGATTTTTGCTAAGAAGAGACTTTCTTGAAGCGAAATATATAATAAAAGCGGAAAGTGGCATCCCTGATTAGCCTGTGCGAACTGCACAGACTAATCTGGGACGACACTTTACGCACATGCGTTAAGACCCCTTTTCACAGAGCACGGCTCAGTTTAAATTTCTCTTAACAATAATTATGTGTTATTTGTAATGTGCAGAATAAGCGCAGATTAATGATTTTTTTTTAAAGCATCATCGTGTATCACCACTTGATATGATTTGGTTAAGTTTGAATACATTTTTTGCGAAACATAAAACATGACATGATAATTTAATCAACACGAATATTTATACACTAATAATCAGAGATGAACAGAAAATTTATTGAGGTTATATATTACATGCTTATCGTTTAATAAAATACATAATAAAAAGATACATGTATATGGCATTAGATAAGTTAGATTTTAACAAGTATTTTTTTCTAATGTGAATATATTGCTATAGGTAGAGCATCGTTTGTAATACCTTAGCTTTAAAACAAACATACAATTATTAAAAAATATGAAGTTAGATCCATTAAGTGTACATAAATGCATATACTATTTCCTTGATCATGGGAAAATAATGGTTTAAAAAATAATACTAATTAGATGAATCGTTTAAGTAGCTTGTAATTGCATATGTTTTATCAAAATAATTTTAAATTGGTGGTCAATTTATCTGCAATTTACGAAACCAATTGATGATATTGTATTGTACCAAAGTAATATTTACGGAAGTCACACCGTGACTAATTGATTGGTCAATCAGAGAACAAAAGAGTTTCAAAACATCCTCTGATTGACGCGATCAAACAATATGATAAGGTCCTTTCTTTTATAATCGTTCTCACCTTTCCACGTATTTATATTTTGCCCCAACCGAAATGGTAATCAAATATTGATACACTTTAAAGCAGAACAGTGCAATAAATACATAAGTCCAAGTTTTATTTAAAAAAAAACGAATTATTATTTTATCTATATATACTTATTTTCTGGTAGTGTACACACTTTATTAGTTGTGAGTCTTTTCTGAAATCGTTAGTAAAACGGATGATTAAAATTAGTTTTCATATATGTTAAACATTTCTAATCGTCTAAAATCGACGTTGCATGCATACAACGATGGCGAACGCTGACGAAATTGTCAAGGAAGTTGAGCGGATTCCTCTAAGTTTTTCGATCAGCAGGATTCTAAGCAAAGCAGACGACAAGGAATCACGTGGGTCAACGGAGAACGTGACGGAGGCCCTTCACAGACGTCCCCGTCAACACGGCGAGAAGATTCAATCCTATACTCCATTCACCGAGTCTGGAGCGGACTGTCATTTTGGTAAGGAACAATATTACCCTAACATATACCTGTACATTCTGAAATGCTTAGACGATCGTGGATTAAATAATAAAATTCATTTTTCTGCAAAAGAGTGTAGCTCACATTAATATAAATATATATGACTTACTATAACAATATTTAACAGAGTATATAATTTCATATTCATTGAAGGCAAAGGAATCATCGAAATTCTTATTTGATTATAGTTATGCATATGTTCTCTTGTCATTTTACAATACATGTTTGTTGGGAACATTTTCAATTTTCTGTTACAGAATGCAATATTGAACCACGTGCGTGCAGTACACCGGAAACCGAATACCCTTCACCGACGCCTGCTGGGTATCGCTTGATTTGCAGACCCTTTCCGGTTGCAGTCGATACATACCGTCCCAGTCCGTACGCCGTTCCTACGCGTTGTTATGTCGGACACCAGAAGGACAGCGTTCGACATGACCCGATTAAAACATCTGCTTTCTATGCAGTTCAAAACTGTCGTAACGTCGACGAAAACCATGAGTATGATTCGAACAGAAGTACTCCGGAAACGGAAAGTAATTTTTGCACCAATGGTAAAAGCGATAAAAGTTTGGACTCACTCGGCGAGAGCTACAACCAGTCCCCGAGTCCGTTCAAGTCCAAGAAAAAGAAGTTAAGAACGGTTTTCTCCAGAAGTCAAATATACCAACTCGAGGCTGCTTTTGACATGAAGCGCTATCTAACAAATGCGGAAAGAGCCGGACTTGCAGCCAGCCTGAAATTATCAGAAACCCAGATAAAAATCTGGTTCCAGAACAGAAGAAATAAATGGAAGCGACAGATTAACGGAGAGATGGATGAGATTCCTATCCCCTCTGCTTTCGCTTCCAGATTCCTGCAGAATGGTTTATACCACATGAATGGTGCGCGTCTCGTCTGCACTGGACCATCACTTCCGGCGCATGTCAGTACGCCTCCTTACAAACGAGAGAGTCTTCTGTTTCCCTACCAAACATAATTTACACTCAGAACGTTTATACTGCATTCACGGTGGTGTTGTCCATTTCATTTGTTGTTATTTGTTAATTGTATTGTCCATATCATTTGTTGTTATTTGTTAATTATATTGTTATAAGATGTTGTTACTTTACTCATATGCATATAACATAATATTTCTGAAACGAACATTAAACATATGAAAATGTATTGCCTTTTTACCTTCTTTTTTTATTAATATTATCAAATATGTTAATATTTAATCAAAGATCTTCGGATTATATACAATTGAAAGATATGATGAAAAAGCCAAAAAAGCCACATATAAATAAGAAATCGTTAACTATGAAATTACTAAGAGTTAGGACAGAGAAACGGGATAAAACCTGGGGCAGTTGAAATAAATTTAGTGTTTAACTATTTGATTGTGTATCAGTAAACTTGAGCAGTATTATCTTATTGTCTTTGAGACGTTGTTTAGATTATAAAAATCATGCCATTAGCAAACGTCTTCGATCAACTGTCTTGTAAACGTGTTTATTTTGTCAACATCTTTATTATCTCAGTGAAATATGGACTGGCCAGTCATAAATCGAGCATCAACACTTGAGATAATATCATGACACTTATATGACAGATGCTAATTGTAATCCGAAAATCTCTGAAATTAATTGTGTACATCGGTTGCCAACGTTAACTGCTAAAGAAGAAATATAAAACATCAAGCTGTAAATGTATTTGTTAAACTATTATTGTCAAAGAACTATATAAAACAATCTTCGGAGATTTATGCTCCTATATAAAACAATCTTCGGAGATTTATGCTCCTATAAAAAAACAATCTTCGGAGATTTATGCTCCTATATAAAACAATCTTCGGGGATTTATGCTCGTGATTGTTATTAGTTCTCGCTTGTTATTCTACATTGTATGTATTTAACATCTAAAGACAAGTATACTGTCTCGATCATGTTTATTATGTAAACAAATTTATAACCTACGTAAAATATAGCCTGGTCGGTGAATCATCGGTCGGTAGCAGAAACATTAAAGAAGAACTACACAGTATAATCAAAAATGTTTTAAGAATATTTTAAATTAAAGCTTGATTTGTTTAATCTGCACACAACCTGCCTCTTGATTAACCCATTTATGCCTAGCATCCTGAAAAAAGGACTTTGCATACAGCGTAGACCCAGATGAGACGCCGCATGATGCGGCGACTCATCTGGGTCTACGCTGTTTGCTTAAAGGAATTTCTGTAAGAATTGTTCTAAATATAAGAATAAATATACTAGACATCCCTTATTTTGGAAATAAATTGATCCAACTTATAAGGATGGGAGAGTCCACTGGGCATAAATAGGTTAAACCCAAAGCTCAAAATCACGTTTTGAGCACTGTACAACAATGCGGAACAAATGCGTATATCTGTTCACATATAATCATATTGTGTGCTTTTTTGTCCCCTACCGGTTTCACTGGAGGGGATTTATGGTTTGCGCTTTGTGCGTCTGTGAGTCTGTCTGTGAGTCTGTCTGTGAGTCTGTATGTGAGTCTGTCTGTGAGTCTGTATGTGAGTCTGTCTGTCTGTCTGTCTGTCTGTCTGTCTGTCTGTCTGTCTGTCTGTCTGTCTGTCTGTCTGTCTGTCTCTCTGTCTGTCTGTCACACTTTTCTTGATCCTGCGATAACTTTAAAAGTTCTTTATATTTTTTTCATGAAACTTGCAACATGGATAGATTGCAATATGGACATTATGCACGTCATTTCATTTTGTTCCTACGTCAAAAATTGTCGTTGCTATAACAACCAAAACAAAACAAAATTCTGAAAATGGTGGAATTTCTGACAATGGTGGAGCCGGTATGGGACCATATTGCTAATAGCCTTGTTAATAATGTAAAAATGTGTTTACATGTATTAGTTGACAGGTTATCATACATGTGTATAACGTTTGACATGTAATACCAAATACGTATATCTTTCAACATGTAATCACAAATGTGTAAATAATTCGACATGGTATCACAAATGTTTAAATCTTTCGACACGTAATCACAAATATTTAAATCTTTCGACACGTAATCATAAATATTTAAATCTTTCGACACGTAATCACAAATATTTAAATCTTTCGACACGTAATCACAAATATTTAAATCTTTCGACACGTAATCATAAATATTTAAATCTTTCGACACGTAATCACAAATATTTAAATCTTTCGACACGTAATCACAAATATTTAAATCTTTCGACACGTAATCATAAATATTTAAATCTTTCGACACGTAGTCACAAATATTTAAATCTTTCGACACGTAATCATAAATATTTAAATCTTTCGACACGTAATCACAAATATTTAAATCTGTATAATGGCATGTTGTGTCTAAGATAATTTTTTCTTTTTTATAATGTAATATCACGAATACTCCGGATTATAATGTAATATCACGAATACTCCGGATATAAATCATGCGGGCAATGTTTGTAATATCACGAATACTCCGGATATAAATCATGCGGGCAATGTTTCCAGATCGAAATCGTTCTGTTAAATCACACTATCCCCCAAGTAAACACATGCATTGAATTGATAATGTGTATGTTGTCAAAACTGGATAGGCATTAATGATCCGTGCGCCAGGCAAACCATCTTAGTGTCACGTAAGCGCGTTGAGTTTGTCACCATTTGTATTATCTCGGTGAAATATGTGCTGGCATATTAATTACCGAACTGCCGTTGAGGATATTATGTCGTGGTCCATGACTAAATTGATATTTACAAATCATTCAGCGTAATGTTATATTTATTTATAGACGAAATACCTGTTTTTATAAAAGTACCAGTATTAGTAGTATAAGTAGTAGTAGTTGTTGTAATTATTTGTGTAATAGTAAAAATAGTGTTCATTATAATGTAATAATTAAAAGTGTGCTGTTTGTTCGTCTAACTAGAGGTATTGTATATGGAAATGCGGTAGAAATAAAACAAACGTGCACTTATTTTGTTATGTTTACTTATCGTTTTCTTAGGTTGGACGACACCAAAAAAAAAGGCTCGACTGGTCATTGTTGGCTCAGTTACTACTTACATGTACCCCGGGTACTCTTAAGTATACTTGCATGTACCCCGGTAACGGTTAATATACTTAAACGTACTCGGTCGATATTAGACTGTACCCGAGTTGTATTCCCGCCCAAATCGTAAAACACGCTACCGATTACCGTAAAACGATATTGTTTATCTTAAACAAATTTATCTTAAAAAAAAACTGCATTAACATGCTCTTGAATATGAGTTTCGATAAAATAGAGGTCATTTAACAGAAAATTTGACATAAATGTGAACATAATTAATGTTAAAAAACGACAACAATCGATTTAGCGTTAAAATTCCAGGGTACGTTTTAGTATACTAGTATTTACCGTAACCGGGGTACATGTAAGTATGCTTAAGAGTACCCGGGGTACATGTAAGTAGGACCCGAGCCGAAAATGACCAATCGAGCACTATTAAGCGCATTTGATTCAAAAATGTGAATTTCGAGCTTATTAGCTCCGTTGATTTTTACCTTCAAATTAATATATCAATCACAAACGCCTCAAATTATGTTTTGCATCGCTGTTTGAAAAAGAAATTGGTGCCTTTTTCATTAATTTGTTTAAAAAAAAAATAGTGAAAAATGTAACAAGTGCCATATATACAAAGTATTATTATTACGGATTATGGAAATAAGAAAAGAAACGGAAATGAGTTCCAAAAGCGAAAAACATTTCCTGGAAATTATTCATTATTGCATGTCTAAATTAAGTTAATTTACTGGGTCAGCTTAAAAACCCGGTTGTTTACTAGTATTTGTTTCTGGAGTTGTGTTTAACGAAGTGCTTGTTGACTGTGATTTTAAATGCTTAATATTAATACAGATGTATGCAGTGTCCGATATAAAATCAACAAAGCAATTCAAATGAAAAGTACTGACTACCAATTTATAACAGTGGTCCAGGGTGTGTAAGATATGTGTATGGTAAGATTAACCCTTTACCATTTCGAAACGTATTGTGACGTGTTTGTAGTCCCTTAGAAAATTAAATGTAATTAAAGAATATCTTACTAGATTCAAGTTTTAAATGCTTATTTTCCAACCCCTAGATGCTGATAAGCAGCAAACAGCGTAAAACCTGTTACTCGCAGGCTGTTCTGGTTTTATGCTGTTTGCACATAGCCATTTTCGCTTTGCTCCTGAGTGAGAAAAGATTAATAAATATTGAAAGCGCCGAACTGTCTCGTAAACGTGTTGATTTTATCAAAAACTTCATAACCTCGGTCATATATAGACTGATCAGTGAGTAATCGGCCACTAACACTTAAGATAATATCGTGACAGATGCTAATTGTCATGCGAGTATCTCCTAAAGGATCTTGTTTGATCGGTTTTCCGATTAAGTAAGTGCAATATTATAACTTCAAACTTCAAGATAAATTGAACTGCATCGAGTGAATAATTTGTACGCACACAAAGTCAATAGTAAAATCTCATTATGTTAGTTCACAAATTTTTTCGCGTGCATTTTATGAAGTTGACTGATAAGCCATTGCTATCGCTTTGACTCATGTATGTCATGATCTGTATTATGTCAATGAAACATGTGCAGATCGGTCAGCTTTCGTATGTGAACATTTAAAATCAATTTAGAATACGTGCATAAATGCGATTTAAAATTTGAATAAGACTGTTTATTTGTTCACAAAATGGCAGAGCTTGAACTAGCTGTCGATTTTTTTTCCTGCCATGATAATGAAATCCCTTCATCCTTTCAATTGTTTTGTACACAAAAATGCAGCAACAATTCCCCCAAAAGAAAAAATGGGTGTAACTGTCCCGTGAGCTAAAACACATTAAAACGGAAATAAACCTGATATATGTTTACACCGCATATTGGGTCATTGAGATTTAATTTCTTATGTATGGGCCGATTTAGTACCTTTTGTTTCTGTTTCCTATATTAGACTATAAGTTGGAGCTATGTATACAATGAATTATAAATGGCTCATTGGGCTTTTTCATCATCTTTCAATTGTGTATAATCCGAAGATCTATGATTTAATATCGACAGATTTTTATAACAATAAAAGGAAAGTAAAAATGCAATAAATGTTCATATGTTTAATGTTCGTTTCAGAAATATTATGTCGTATGCATATGAGTAAAGTAACAATATTTTATAACAATATAATTAACAAATAACAACAAATGATATGGACAATACAATTATACAATAACAACAAATGGTATTGACAACACCATCGTGAATGAATTATAACTTTTTTAGTGTAAATTATGTTCGGTAGGGAAACTGAAGACTCTCTCGTTGGTAAGGAGAGACATTAACATGCGCCGGAAGTGATGGTCCAGTTAGCACGAGATCTGCGCGCGCACTATTCATGGGATATAAACCATTCTGCAGGAATCTGGAAGCGAAAGCAGGGGAAATTGGAATCTCGTCCATCTCTCCGTTAATCTGTCGCTTCCATTTATTTCTTCTGTTCTGGAACCAGATTTTTATCTGGGTTTCAGATAATTTCAGGCTGGCTGCAAGTCCGGCTCTCTCTGCATCGGTTAGATAGCGTTTCATGTCAAAAGCAGCCTCGAGTTGGTATATTTGACTTCGTGAGAAAACCGTTCTTAACTTCTTCTTCTTTTTAGACTTGAACGGACTCGGGGACTGATGGCAGCTCTCGCCGAGTGAATCCAAGCTTATATCGCTTTGATCATTGGTGCAAACATTCCTTTCCGGTTCCGGACTACTTCTGTTGGAATCATACACATCGTTGTCGTCGACGTTACGACAGTTTTGAACCGCGTAGAAAGTTGATGTTTGAACCGGGTACTGTCGAGCGCTGTCCTTATGTTGTCCGACATAACTACGGGTAGGCACTGTGTACGGAATGGAACGATATGTATCGACTGCAACCGGAAAGGGTCTGAAAATCAAGCGATGCCCAGCAGGCGTCGGTGAAGGATATTCGGTTTCCGGTGTGCTGCACGCACGTTGTTCAACATTGCATTCTGTAACAGAAATCAATGAAAATATGACCAACAAACATGTATTGTAAAATGACAAGAGAAAATTTGCATAACTACACATGTATTCTCAAATACGAATTTTGATGATTCCCTGTTCTTAAATGAATTTGAATTTATACACTCGGTTTTATATTGTTATATGTCGTCATATATTTTAATGTTAATGTGAACTATATTCTTTTGCAGAAAGAAACATTTGATGATTTAATCAACTCTCGTCTTAGTATTTCAGAATGGACATGTAAGGGTTATGTTGTTATTTACCAAAATGACAGTCCGCCCCAGTTTCAGTGAATGGGGTATAGTATTGAATCTTCGCGCCGTATGGACGGGGAAGTCTGTGAATGGCCTCCGTCACGTGCTCCGTTGACCCACGTGATGCCTTGTCGTCTGCGTTGCTAAGAATCCTGCTGATTGAAAAACTCAGAGGTATCCGCTCAACTTCCTTGCCAATGACGCCAGCGTTCTCAGTCATTTTCTGCATGCAACGTCGATAACAGACAACGATTTATAATTTTGGACATATATGGAAACTAGTTTAACTTTCCGTTTTTCTAACGATTTCAGTAAAGATTCACAACTACTCAAGTATGTACCCTATCCGAAAATAAGTGTAGATGAAATAATATTTCGTTTATTATCAACACATGAACTAATGTAATTCTTGCACTGTTCTGCTTTAAAGTGTATCAATATTTGATGACCATTTCGGTTGGAGCAAAATATAAATACGTGGAAAGGTGAGAACGATTATAAAAGAAAGGACCTTATCATATTGTTTGATCGCTTCAATCAGAGGATGTTTTGAAACTCTTTTGTTCTCTGATTGGTCAATCAATTTGTCACGGTGTGACTTCCGTCAATATTACTTTAGTACAATACAATATCATCAATTGGTTTCTTCAATTGCAGATAAATTGACCACCAATTTAAAATCATTTTGATAAAAATATGAAATAACTAGCTACTGAAACGGTTCATCCAATTAGCATGATTTACTAAACCATTATTTGCCTATGTCCAAGGAAATAGTATCTGCATTAATGTATACATAATCGATCTAACTACATATTTTTGCTCTACCTACAGCAATATATTCACAGTAGAAATATTTACTTGTTAAAATCTTAATTATCTTATGCCATATATCTTTTTATTGTTTTTTTTTAAACGATAATCATGTAATACGTAACCATAATACATTTTCTGTTCTGCTCTGATTATAAGTGTAGAAATATTTTGATACTTAAATTATCATGTCATGTTTTATGTATCGCAAAAATGTATTCAAACTAAACGAAATAATATCAAGTGGTGCTTAACACTGATGCTTTTCAATAAATATTCTTAACCCATGTATGCCTAGTGGACTCTCCTATCCTTCTTAATTGGATCAATTTATTTCCAAAATTAGGGGTGTTAAGTATATATATGTCTATATTTAGTATATTTCATAAAGAAATTCATTTAAGCAAACAGCGCAGATCCAGATGAGACGCCGCATTATGCGGCGTCTCATCTGGGTCTACGCTGTTTGCAATGTTCTTTTTTCAGGACGCTAGGCATAAATGGGTTAATCTGTGCTTGTCCTGCACAATACAAATAACACATATTGTCTGGACAATAAAACTTACGATACGAAAAATACAATGGGAACATGCTCTGAAAAAAGGGGGTTTAAGGAATGTGCATAAAGTGTCGTCCCAGATTAGCCTGTGCAGTCCGCACAGGCTAATCAGGAATGACACTTAACTTTTTATTATATATTTCGCTTCAAGAAAGTCTCTTCTTAGCAAACATCAAGTTAGGGCGGAAAATGTCGTCACTTATTAGCTTGTACGGACTGCAAGGCTAATCTGGGCCGACACTTTTCGCACATACATTAAATCCCCTTTTCGCAGAGCGCCTCTTAAGGACGTGCGTTTCATACGACATACGTCATGACAATATAACCTTATTTACAGTAACACAATTAAGACATTAAATGCTTTTAATTTAGAACATGTATTTGTATTTAAAAAGATATTTCCACGTAGTTCATATTCGGTTCAAAGTGTTCAATCAAACGAAATTATCAATTTCATTCCCATACATATAATATATCTACAATAAAATATCTTCATGTTAAAGATAAAATGTCCTAATGCTTTTAATTTGTTATGTGTTTACCTATATAACAGTATATTTATATTCACTACGCTAGAAGCTTTATTGTTAGCTTAAGTGCTGAATAAATGTTGTTGTTGTTGGTGGTGGTGTAGGTGGTGTTGTTTCTTTACCTATATGTTATATTAGACAATCTTCTTGTGAAAAAACGTAAAGGTCCAATAAGCCGCGTTAACATGCGAGAATTAATATGAGTCCCAAACCGTAAGACTCGTATATTTATACATACAAATTAGTTGCAAAGAAAACTTACACTTCTCCGCAATACGAAACTCAAAATTCGAAATACATGGTCAACAGTTATTTGTTGCCAATATATTACCTAAACACTCTAGTCTGGCGTAAAAAATAAATAATTAGAAAAGCTCTAAATGTGTTACCGGTACTCTGGATATGATGGAGCCCGCGGCTTACACGTGGGGCTGGTGAATAGATGTCGTTTCCACTGCTGGGTGGTGAGAATACACGAAAAATGCAATCTTATTATCTTTTGGGCGTTTATTAAAAATATAAAAGTTACGCCACTGTGTCACCTTACTGTCTTGTAAACATGTAAATTTTGTCAACATCTTTATTATCGCACTGAAATATGGGCTGGTCACTTGAGATACGACCATGGCACTTGGATACGATGATATTGAAATAAAGCGAATTGTAATCCGATTGTATTCCAAACGGGAAATTATCTTATTTCAAATCTAAGTCGATCACGTACTGGTAATCACTAAGAAAAAAATTTCACTAGTAAAATTGAAGACAATATGATAGTACTAGTGGTGATCACTTAAAACATAAAACAAGTGTTTGCTGCGCTGTCTATTTTGCTTGTTTTGTATGGTTGTATGGTGGCAGATGTGTTGTGTGCTTTGCTTTACACGGGGGATCACTACGAAGAAGCCAAACAAACAAAAACCATTGTTCAATAACATATACACGAATTCATCTTGTTACATCATGTATGCACAATAACGACAAGAAAGACTGTCTAGTTTCATCATGTCATGTAAACGTGTTGAGTTTGTCAACATCCTAATTATCTTATTGTAATATGAGCTATCGAACATCAGCTTTGAGATAACGACATGCAACTCATATGACACATGATAATTGCATATGACAATCTCTGAAATGTCCTTTGAAAATGTAACTGCAACATAATTACATTAAATTTAGAATTGTTAATTTATATCTGCATGCATTTGGTTTGTTTTAGACTATGATTCAGAAAATGACGATTTCTTGTATTTAAAAATACGTTTTTTTGAAATGTTTATTATCTCGGTAAAAATATGAGTTATAAACTCGGGGCATGTAATATAAATATTATTTTAACTATTTAGCTGTGAATCTTAAAAGATAACACGTGTTGTCGCATTGTCTTTGAGACGTTAATTATGTTACAAAATCAAAACACTAGCAAACGTCTTCGCCATACTGTCTCATAAACGTGTAGATTTTGTCAACATCTTTACTATCTCCGTGAAATATGGGCTGGTCAGTCAGTTATCGAACATGAACATTTCAGATTATATCATGACACTTATATGACAGATGCTAATTGTAATGCGGAAAGCTCTGAAAGGATGCATTTACAAAGGTTTTCCACATAAACTTCACCTGAAAAAATATAAAACATCAAATGGGGGTGTGAAACTGACTTTCTGTTATATGTTGCAATTGTTGCAACACAATTGCATATACTTATCGTTTAAAAGTCGATGGGTAAGAAAAACAAAAATTGAATTATAACATGTGGTAATTTGGTTTCAAGAAAGAGAAGCTGCTTTTGTCACCAGCTGACGTAGCAATTTTTCGCCGATTTTTAAGTTGAATGCTCTTTCGTCGAACTAACCAGATAAAAACTCGACAGTTTTATAAACAATTACAAATATTTCTATATTGTATCTTATCATCATTTTCCTGTCAAAATGTTTTGTACCAAAATCTTTCAGATAGTTTAATATGCTTGGATGTTGACAACATTTCTGCGTGTTTTCGTTTTTAGAAGGTGATCTGTTTTCGCGGGGCATTGCACAATCCATTGTTCGTAGCAAAACTGACTGTCTTTCCAGAAATCACTGAAGGCGCAATCATTAATTCTGTTAGATAACAAGGATGTAACAAATGCGAACTTTTATGGAACTGAAAATATTCTACATATATCTTTATGTAAGCAAAAAGGCAACGCCATATCAAACATAAGAAGTGCAAGCATTTTAAAAGAGTGGTTAAAGTAATAATTTGCAGTAAATAAACATGTTGACTGAATTTGAAAGTAATAATTTACAGTAAATAAACATGTTGACGAAATATGATAGTTCCCATGCACACAATCGTCTGGATGTAAATCATAGCCTGAAGATACATCTGCAGCAAGCTAATAATAGTTATGATTGTTTGAAGTAAGTCAAAATATTGTGCGTATTAAATTTATGCATTGATTTAATTTCTAGCTTATTTTTTTGTTGTTTTTTTGTTCCACGAAAAACAACTGATTATGCCCGAGTAAAAAACCAGCCTTATTTATTTTGAATAGTTAATAAGCTATGTTATTTATGCGAAAGTGTTTTGATCAAACTGCACATAGTGCTGTAATGTATAATACTATTTTGTTTGGATACATGCATTGAACGGTTTGTGATGCATTAACCATAAATGCCACATTAGTTCCAAATATGAAATCATTTTTTGAGTACGTACATTTTCTTGGTGACAGTGTTTTACTTATAGTGTTACTCATCTTTTACTTGCAAATACATGTTGTGTTTTTTGTCACTATACTATGATACATAAAACTGTACATTAAGTTAGCATGAATATATTAACATCATTGAAATGCGTTTGCTATCAGCTAAGCCTAGGTCGTAAATGGTTTACAGATCATAGTTTAAATGATTATCGATACATGCATGTGTATAAATACATGTACAGAAGTATGGATGTTTATGTTAAATTCTATGCTTAACAGATTTAGAATTTCTGCGGCTGAAGAAAAAATACTAAAAAGTACACAAATGTATAATTTAAGATCTAACAAGCAAATTCGTTGAATTGATATCTTTTTTTTATCTTTGATATGCTTTTGGTCACTCTTCCCAAATTTCAATGATATCCGCCAAAGCACTTCCAAGATATGGCCTTGGACACACAAAAACATTTTTTCAAGATACAAAGGGCCATAACTCTGTTATTATCAGATGGTGTACAATGCCATTAGGCGTGCATCATCCTATTATCCATATATATACTAATACCAAGTTTCAATGAAATCCACCAAAGCACTTCCGAGATATGACTCCGGACGGACGGACGGAAAGACGGACGGACAGTCAACGCCAAAACAATATCCCTCCGCTTATGGCGGGGGATAGCTAGCGGGAAGATGTAAACAGCAGTGTGTTTCATCAAAAACGAATGAAATTTAATTGTTTTCCTCAAGTATTGTTTTGCTTAAAACGTTAAAATGTTTGAAGGTTGTTAACGATCGCATAATGCACCGTGCAGATTATTAAATTACTTAAATCTCAAATAAATCATGGGTCAAGGTGGCCGAATAATCTAGTTTTTGAGCAGTCGTAAACATAAGGAATGAAAATCATGGGTTCGAGAAGACACGCTACCAACGATCTTCGTCCTGATGTTGCGTATTGATGTCCAATATGACATAAGAGTTTATTTCATTACTGATTGGTTTAATTCAAACACATTTAAACAAAATTACGGTACAAAACGGGTTACACAACTAATTTTGAGAATTTATCACACCATTAAGAATTAACGAAAATAATAAGGTCTGTTGATGTATTATTCAAATGATTATAGCAGAACTTAATATTAACCCCCTTGTGTATTTTGCATTTTGCTAAAAAGCGATTGTAATGCTTAAAAGCTAATAAATGTTGTGGTGATTGCAGATCATTAGTGGTTAGTGTATCTGAATTGTAACAAACTAATTGATGATATGTTAATTTAGCATAGTCGTATTCGCGGAATAGACCATTAAAAAACAAAAGTGTTTCAACACATCTTATAAACATCGCGAGATCGCGCAAGATGAGTAGAGTCCGCACAGGCTAATCAGGAACGAAACTTTCCGCGTTTATGGTATTTTTCGTTTAAAGGAAGTCTCTTTTCAGCAAAACTCCAGTTTAGGCGGAGAGTGTCGTCCCTGCTTAGCCTGTGTTGACTGCACAACCTAATATGGGACGACACTTTACGCACAGGCAGTACATCCCCCTTTCACAGGGAACGGTTCAAATGTTTTATGATTCTGTGCTCAATAGATAAGACTAATTTTCTTAACAAATAATTGTTCGTTTAGCATTGTGCAGCCGAGCTATGTCGTTGTGAGGTTATAACACATTTGAGTGGTTGTGTAAATGTATATAATTTTTTTGACAGGTATTGTTCCTTGTATAGAATTATATACAATGACAATGTCTTTCCTATGGGGATGTTATAGTGCGCACTAGTTAAGGGACACAATCCTGGCATTTTTTATCATAAGAAATCATGTTTAGTCTCCCATGTTTAATACATTTTTTAAACATGCATTTAACAAATTGTACTCTGTTACCACGACAAGCTTATCTCGTTCTAAGTACGTGGTTCTTACGAGTTAGCTAAGTCGTTCTCATGACTTACCGAGTGGTTCTCTCGCGTTATCAGGAGTTAATTATATCTCGTTCCCCACAACTTATTCAGTCGTGTGAACGAGATACTATGTCGTGGTGTCGACATCTGTGCCACCGTACAATCAACAATGTATAACAAATTCAAACAAAAACATGAGAAGAACCATACGTATAATAAGATGCATTTACACGTACGAAATAATGATTTTCGTTTAAAACATGCAATTTAAATCGTCTCATTCCAGAATTATTGCACTAAAAATCGCAAAGGTTTCTTGTTTGTATCAAACAGACAAGTTTAAAAATTGTGGAAATTATGATGATCTGTTTTTGAGACACGATCCATAATATATATATATATATATATATATATATATATATATATATATATATATATATATATATATATATATATATATATATATATATATATATATATATATATATATATATATATATATGATAACGTTAACGAAAAACAAATATATATAAGAACATAGCATGTATACATACTGTAAATATTATTTTTAAATTGTACCGAGGCTATGTATTAATAAAAAAATAATTAAATGTAATCATCTAAATATTAGACTATTCCGTGAAAACAGAACCTTCCATATGAAGGTATAGATGCGAATTCAATCTAAGAGCCATGCTGTGTGAAAAAAGGGGGTTTAATGCATGTTCGTACTGTGTCGTCCCAGATTAGCCTGTGCAGTCCACCCAGGCTTATCAGGGATGACACTTTCCGCTTTTATGGTATTTTTACGCTTACAGAAAGTCTCTACCTAGTAAAAAAAGTTTAGGTGGAAAGTGTCGTCACTGATTAGCCTGTGTGGACTGCGCAGGCTAATATTGGATAACACTTTACGAACATGCATTAAACGCCCTTTTCACAGAGCTCGGCTCATATCTATTTCCACATCAGTTGTCACAAGTGGAATTAAAGATCGTCATTGTATTCGTAACGAACTTAAGTCTTAATTATTTGTCCTGACAGCGCGCATTGCGAAGACACATGTCAGGCCATGTAGTCTATTGTTCAGCATTTGCCTGATCGACTGTATCTTCCGTTGCTGTAATTTGGTGTGCCGCGTTTACTTCCTCCAACCAGCCCAATATCTGACTCGTTTTCCGCACGTCACAGAAGTTCACTGAGTTATGTCCCTTACCAGCGTATCTCAGTTGATCTGAAATGACCCTGTCAGGTAAACCTCGGTCGCCGTATTTATTTAAATTATTCGTTGTGATATGTCGATATTTAGTCAAAAGACACACGTTCGGTTTAGAGCGAACTATTTTGGCTCCAGTCTGTGTTCTTTCCACAATCTTGTCCTCGTTGTTTAAAGACTCAAAGCTTTCAATCGAAACTGATTCCGACAATGTCACCGATCCGGATTCTTGATTATCTGAAATCGCGTGGGGTGTTGAAGAGCCATTTATATGCGTTTGATTGTGGGGTTCCGACTGCCCATGTTTCGAGGCGCTCTGAGAGACTTTGTCCATATCAAACTCGCTCCAGTCAGGGTGCATAGGCACTGCCGGACATGACCTCAATCGGCGTAACTTGTCAGCCGTTTTCCGTTGTGATGTTTCGTCTGCTATTTCAATAATCTGACCGGAACTGGTTTCAAGTTTTGACGAGCGCTCACATTCAGCGAGCTTTAATTTTCTGATAAATGCGTTGATTTGGGATTTTATGTTTGACTCTGTTCCGTTAAGAGAAACCGACGGCAGCGCTTCGTTTTTCGACTGCCATTTTGTGACCGTCCGTGTGGGATAACCAAGGATTCTAGTGGATACGTTTTTGTCTAAAAATAACCGGCGTCCCTTGAAAGGTATTACCTTTGTTCCGGTGGAATAGCCAACACTAACAGGGTTTTGGGAAATGTCGATTTGATTGCTTTTTGATGGCATTGAAGAAAATTTCACACGTTTTCCCGCTGTTTTAGCGCGCGGCGAAGAGCCGTGCGGAACACCTTTGCCCGTACCGGTAGTAATTAAATTGGGAGCTTCGTGGTAATGGCTTGGTTCTGAAAGTGGTCTCTGTTGCTTAGAAACCGCCTCCTGGGAAGTATCCTCCAGTTCGGTCGATTCATTGCGTGTATTAGTCTTGAGGATACTTCTTACGGGGCCATTTTCGAGCTTCTGTCGGTGGAGCGGAGTTGTGATTGACATCATGGGACGCAGAAGGAGTGCCCTTGCTCCGGCACTTCCGTTGTCCCCGACGTACGGTGACCTCCAGAAAGTATTCGGCGTCCTTGACCTCATTTGGGACATAAACGGCGAGGAGTCCTTGTCGCTCAGGCGGTGGATGAATAGGTTTTCTGCGTTGGATGATGACACATGCTTCCGGCCTTCAAAGTTAGGATTTAACATCGTGTTCGGTCCATTGTCGATAGAGACTGGCGTTTTTTTCTGAAAGAGTGAACACGTGCAAGAATGTAACGGCTGAGACTGATTTAATAACCTCCGCGCAGAGATTTGACTGAAAATATCTCATCGAATACTTGATTCATTGAAAACTACACGACTATGATGGAATGAAACATAATTTGTTATTTTCTACATGTAGTTACTTGTCATATTGTGTTTTAAAGTTTCTCGTACAAAATACAAATAAAACATCCGCATTAAAATTTGTTTTACTTAAATACAAACATTCTGCGAGCAAGTTCATGCAGGAGCTATTTTTCTTTGTTATACACATGAATCTAACACGCAGCGTACTTTCTTCTTTCCGAAATATTATTTCACGTTAGACAATCTGATATTTCGAATACGCTCCTATATCAATACTTTCGGTTAACTGTTAATACTAGGATGGTCAATCAAGTTAATCAATTCACAAAATAGATAATCTCTCAAGCCAATCAATATAACACAAAGATAGACACTCAAGTCAGTCAATGT
Source organism: Dreissena polymorpha (assembly GCF_020536995.1). Taxonomy (NCBI): domain Eukaryota; kingdom Metazoa; phylum Mollusca; class Bivalvia; order Myida; family Dreissenidae; genus Dreissena; species Dreissena polymorpha. The sequence continues at coordinate 78,791,922 of NC_068362.1, read as the reverse complement.
AACACATTGATATTCATTTAAGTAAGTCAATGTATAACATATATATAGTCTCTCAAGTCAGTCAATATATTAAATATATATAGTCCCTCAAGTCAGTCAATATAACACATAGAAAGTCATTCAAGTCAGTCAATATACCATAAAGAAAATCACTCAAGTCAGTCAATGTCACACATTGATAGTCATTCCAGTCAGTCAATGTATAACATATAGATAGTCTCTGAAGTCAGTCAATGTAACACATAGATAGTATCTCAAGTCTGTCAATATATTAAATATATATAGTCTCTCAAGTCAGTCAATGTTACGCATAGAAAGTAATCCAAGTCAGTCAATATATAACATATAGATGTTCTCTCAAGTCAGTCAATGTTACAAATAGATAGTCTCTCAAGTCAGTCAATATAACACAAAGATAGTCTCTCAAGTACGTCAATATATAGCATATAGATAGTCTCTCAAGTCAGTAAATGAAACACATATATAGTCGATCAAGTCAGTCAATATATTAAATATATATAGTCTCTCAAGTCAGTCAATATATTAAATATATATAGCCACTCAGTTCAGTCAATATAACACATAGAAAGTCATTCAAGTCAGTCAATTTGCCATAAAGAAAATCGCTCAAGTCAGTCAATGTAACACATTTATAGTCATTCCAGTCAGTCAATGTATAACATATAGATAGTCTCTCAAGTCAGTCAATGTAATACATAGATAGTCTCTCAAGTCAGTCAATATATTAAATATATATAGTCTCTCAAGTCAGTCAATATAACGCAAAGAAAGTCATTCAAGTCAGTCAATATATAACATATAGATATTCTCTCAAGTCAGTCAATGTAACAAATAGATAGTCTCTCAAGTCAGTCAATATAACACAAAGATAATCTCTCAAGTAAGTCAATATATAGCATATAGATAGTCTCTCAAGTCAGTCAATGTAACACATAGATAGTCTCTCATGTCAGTCAAAATTACAAAAAGATAGTCTCTCAAGTCAGTCAAAATAGCAAATAGATAGTATCTCAAGTCAGTCAAAATAACATATAGATAGCTAATCAAGTCATTCAATATAACACACAAATAGTCACTCAAGTCAGTAAATAAACCAATAGATTTTCACTCAAGTAAGTCAACTAAACACACAGATAGTCTTTCAAGTCAGTCAATACAACAAATAGATATCCACTCAAGTCAGTCAATGAAACACATAGATAGTCACTCAAGCAAGTAAATAAAACCCATAGATTTTCACTCAAGTCAGTCAACATAACACAATATAAGTCAGTGAATGTAACACGTAGATAGTCTCCCAAGTCCGTCAATGTAACACATAGATTGTCTCTCAAGTCAGTCAATGTAACACATAGATAGTCTCTCAAATCAGTAAAAATACCAAATAGATAGTCTCTCAAGTCCGTCAATGTAACACATATATAGTCTCTCAAGTCAGTCGAAATAACAAATAGATAGTCTCTCAAGTCAGTCAATGTAACACATAGATAGTCTCTCAAGTCAGTCAAAATAACAAATAGATAGTCTCTCAAGTCAGTCAATGTAACATATTAATAGTCACTCAATTCAGTCAATGTTACAGATTAATAATCACTCAAGTCAGTCAATGTTACACATTGATAGTCACTCAAGTCAGTCAATATAACACATTAATAGTCACTCAAGTCAGTCAATGTACCACATTGATAGTTTCTCAATTCAGTCAATATAACACATTGATAGTCACTCAAGTCAGTCAATATAACACATTGATAGTCACTCAAGTCAGTAAATATAACACATAGATAGTCACTCAAGTCAGTCAATATAACACATTGATAGTCACTCAAGTCAGGCAATGTAACACATTGACAGTCACTCAAGTAAGTCAATATGACACATTGATAGTCACTCAAGTCAGTCAATGTAACACATTGACATTGAACAGCTCTGTGCATCGGAAGTATAGGTAAACAAAAGATGTACCTTTAGATTACGTTATTATGTGAACGTACTTATTTATGGGTGTACCTTTAGATTACGTTATTATGTGAACGTACTTATTTATGGGTGTACCTTTAGATTACGTTATTATGTGAACGTACTTATTTATGGGTGTACCTTTAGATTACGTTATTATGTGAACGTACTTATTTATGGGTGTACCTTTAGATTACGTTATTATGTGAACGTACTTATTTATGGGTGTACCTTTAGATTACGTTATTATGTGAACGTACTTATTTATGGGTGTACCTTTAGATTACGTTATTATGTGAACGTACTTATTTATGGGTGTACCTTTAGATTACGTTATTATGTGAACGTACTTATTTATGGGTGTACCTTTAGATTTCGTTATTATGTGAACGTACTTATTTATGGGTGTACCTTTAGATTACGTTATTATGTGAACGTACTTATTTTTGGGTGTACCTTTAGATTACGTTATTATGTGAACGTACTTATTTATGGGTGTACCTTTAGATTACGTTATTATGTGAACGTACTTATTTATGGGTGTACCTTTAGATTACTTTAATGTGTTAACGTATTTTAAATGTCAGGACAATAGGGATTAAAGAAGCGACTTATAGTTGCTGAATTATACTTACTAAAGAAACAGTTTTTAATTTTATTTTTGAACATTTCATTTGTCAGTGACAGTTTATATAATAATACATTTATATTAAAAAAACTTGCCCGCAGCGCGATTCGTCCCTTTCTACAGATCATAATCCTATATGCGTTTGGTATACTTATATTGTATCAAATTTAAGTGGCGACTATTATATTTACACATAAACGTTTTAAGGCTCTTTATATTCAATTCATTATAATTTACAGCAGGATAAAACGATATATCTTTTGAATATTTAAAAGTGTATTACCCAATCACATCATTAAATCAATTTGAAAAGGAGTGCAAATAAAGAGATAGGATCGATCGCGTGACACATTATATACAACCTATCGAATTACTGATTGAATTGTTCCACAAACATTGGATGAATAAAAACGGCAATAAGATGTTATTAATGAATGCGAATAAATGCAAATAACTTATGTTTTAACTTAATATGAAATTCGGAATAATGTACATATAAATACTGGCGTTATTTTTGGAAATTCACCGCAATCCCTTTCATGTAAATTTATTTTATTAAAACAAAATCTGTAGACATTTATTTAAGGTCTTATGATTGAGATTATTTAACCAATATATATTTGTTTGAAAAAACAACAACATTTGACTACATTGTTTCAAGAAGTTTTATTTTAATATAAGGCAAATACGAAAATATTTTTTCAACGCTCAATAAAATATTTTGTTTTTGTGCCCTTGCACATTTTTCACGAGCGCAGAAAATGCAGTAGCAGTAGCAATATGGCAGTATTCTGAGTTATGATGTAAAGTTCTTTTTAAAGTTCTCAATTTTAGGCGCGAGTTCGGATCCGATTGGTGCCATTTATTATAAATAGTTTCGGCATTGTTAATTGTGTTCGTGACAATAGCTATTACATTATTGCCGCTATATACATGTATTTAATACGTGCGTTAAAAGTAGGAATTTTTTTGCGATATGTAAGTCTAGTATACTTCACTGAAAGTCCCGCCTGTACCCATTTACCCTCCCACAAGGTAGCGATGTTCGTAACTCCCTATCAAAGCGACTAGGAACATATTGGGAATCAATGTGAACACAATTTACACAACGTTACATGCTGAACTGACTCGTGTTTTAGTTATTTATGTCTTTTAGATTGTGATTTCGACGTTTTAGTATAATAAATGTTATTTCGTATTTTCATATCAGCAAAATAACAACACGTATTAAAATGTATTTAGACAGACACATTCATATGCGCTTATGCTATTTTCAGTAGAAGACTATGTTAGCGCAAGTACAGCCATTCTTTATTGAAGAATTTCAACCTATCGTTGTTCATATATCAATAAACAATGCTGTAGCGCTCGGCGGAGTACATTTAAATAATTCAATAAAAGGTCGATACAAATGATTATGCGAACACATACACATATTTTAGGACACACACTTTGGGTCAGACGTCTACAGAAGTTCTTCCATGGAAGACTCTTAAGCTTAACTTCCAACGTCTTCCTTGTGGGAACAATACAAGCCGTAGTTAATCAATTGGGTTATTGCTACAATTACGAAATAGGCTTACACCCAGCATCGTCATCGTCATAATCCTATACACGTATTTAATGATAGACGGTTTCAATAAATTGCATAGAAGTATAGAATTGTTAATGATAGACGGTTTCAATAAATTGCATAGAAGTATAGAATTTTTAATGATAGACGGTTTCAATAAATTGCATAGAAGCATAGAATTATACAGGCCTAAAAGTCATTTGATTTAAATAAAATTTATGAAAACAAACCTGTTAAAACAAACACTGTTAAAACTTTGAAAAATAATCCTCTTTTAGTGAACTACATTAAAAATGTCAAAAGAGATCCTAAAATGTTCCTTCTTTCACTCACTTTATGAATCGTAAGAAACTGTCATGATTATGAAACACAACCAAATCTAGGGTTTATACAGGTTTGAAGTTGTCGATAATTACACCGGGCCATTCTATAACAACTTGTTATACAGCTATTAGTTTTGAGATTTTCTGATAAAGAAGATCTACGTAAAAAGATAAATGTGTTCAAAACACTGCTAAATTACGTGAGCTATTATTTTAGCAATTTGCACAGCGAAATTCTTTTCTGCAGAACAAACACTGTTTTTATAAAAGTACTTAATTATATCCAAGTTACATTGAAAGTGAAATGGTATTTCTTTCGAATATTTACTTAAATTGACATGTTCAAATATGTTGCGAAAAAGACGATTCATTTATTGTCAGTGACAGTAATTTATTTCTTATCTTTTCTTTTATGAGAAATAATCACGTTAAGAACAGCAAGTGTATGAACTTAAAGTACGCCGAGAGTACGTCTACGTGATCTCTGTCTGATAGTTATGTCACATTGCCACTGAAAATCATTAAGATTGGACGCAAACATTTTAAACGCGAAACTAGAATTGCGACAATGCCCAGTATTTCTCTTCTCCGTATTGTTATTTGCTTTAAGATTTCTATAATATCTATATGCTTTGTAATGTTTGTTTTTGTCGAAACCGCTTGCGGTAAGCCCGGTAAAGCAGTGTATGTGCGTGCGTGCGCGAGTGACCGTACGAAAATGCACGGACTATTGCGCGATAATTCATCAAACTGTTGTTAAATAACTTGCCACAGATGTCACATTATGCAGACGTCATGTCGCGTTTGAGAACCGTTGCTCCAGCCAAAAAAAGAACTTCACAATTCCGTGTCAAATGTCACAGTGTGGCATTACACAGTTTGCCCAGACTGTAACTTTAGTATTCATACAGAACTTGTAAAATAACCTACCATAAATATCCACCGGTATAAACGGCACAATACACCTTAACTATACTTCTCCAAGGGGTCAGTGGTTCGAGCCCAGGTGTGGAGGACTTTTATTTATTTCGTTAATTTTATTTTTAATTTATACTGGAACTCTTTTGTTCCGATGTTTAAAACATGCCACAATCTGTGAAAAGGTCCCTTTAAATGGAAAGTTCACGATGAAAGCGCAATTTTCAAATATGCTTAAATATGGACACATCACATACCTCAAGCATACTGTAAAGTCATCATTCATCGGAAAATGTTAAACTCTCTTTCCACAAAAGTCTATCGTTTGATAGCGATATGTTAGGTATATGCCCCTAGCCCAAAGTTAAAGATTAAAAATCTTTGTGCATGATACAGATTTTTTCAGATTTAAACTCTATCATCCAAACGCCCATTTCAGAGAACACGTAATGCGACGTGTGTGCCAAGTTTAAAATTCATGGCGGCACTTAGTTTTGAATAATCACTAAATTAGCGGACTTCTCTAGGCAATGGTTTGAACGTTTTAAGATCAGATGTTGGGAACATAGAAAATACTATTATTCATTGTTAGTGTTGAATACAGAAGACGCGTTAATGTTAGAATACATAATTTGTGATACTAAGATAACCTGAACCACGTGCAGTGTCGAGCAAATAAACTTATCTATATCGGACAGGTAATTCTTATTTTAGGACTTCATAATACCGGTAATGCGCGTGACAGGTTTATTCTAGCAATGCTAACATATTCGTGCCGAGCATATAAAATTCCAGCATATAAACTTATTTCCGTTCGACAATTCAATTTATCCCATAGTTTTCCCCAAAATGTAAATCGTTATTTTGATCAAAGAAATTGGCAGATATTATCGAAAAACAAAAACAACAAAATGGAGAACATTAAATGACGTTTTGAATATAAACATAAAAATTACGTCATTTTACTATGCGTAACAGGTTTGTTTCGTTCATGCTTAAATAAAGGAAAGGTAACTATTCTAGTATTTATTTCGACAATCGATACTTGGTGATGGGATAAATGTTATGTTTCAACTTTGTTCCATGATTTTACGTGATTAAAAGCATACTATTTATCACAATGTGTATTATCTTGGAAGCGACGGGTTTCTACTTTTTATGGATGGTCTAGATTTTGTGTGAGCTTTTTCAAGATAGCAAACTATGAAAATGCAGAAACTTCATCGGGGGAAAATTTCTGGTATCCGCTACTTTTAAAACAAATCATAAACTTTAAACATACTGATATTATGATACAATCTGGAATAGCCGCCCTGGAACGTTCAATGCAAAGAATTGTTTGTTCAAACCGGTATGGCTGATGATCGAACATCATCATTCTCTTGGCCGTTCGGGATAAATAAGGGACGACGACAGAGAGATCCTCCGCCAGTCAGTTGTGGGCTGTTGTGAGAAGCTCATCCATTGCGAGTGACTACAACTCCTTCACGTTTTCCTCCCAGATGGTGTTTCTCGACGGCGATCTCTCTTAAGCGTGCCCTGGATCACAGTCTTGCATAGTGACTCGTGTCTTGGGACGCGTCCAAACCAAGTCGTTCAACGGTCGCCAGGAGGGCTTTTCTTGGGCCAACTATACTGCTTTCATGTTTCGGACGTACTAGTAAGTCTTGCACTCCATGTAGGAGATGCGGAGCAGTCCTCTAAAACAAGTTCGAAGGAAATGGGTACGTTATGGTCTTGGAGGGTCTCCTGCATTATTTTCTAAAGGAAATTGTTAAGCAGTTCTAGCGAGAGCAGACATCCCTGACGATCGGATGCCCACTAATGTCCTGAAGAATTCATCCATCTGTCCGTTGAGAAGTACTGCGCTACCGGCATTTCCGTAGAGTTCTTCAAAGACTTGCACCAGCCCTTCGTCAATGTTGAACCCTCTCACAACCTGCCATATGTCGTACCGGTTATGCTACACGCGACCGAAAGCCTTCTTAAAGTCGACGTGAAAGAGCTCACGTTGGTGTGGCAGGTGTTTCCCAATTAGGATCAATAGATGATCTGTAAAACTCTGCTCCGCCCAGCTCTGAATCATGCTTACTCCTCCGCCAGCATTTCTTCGGCCTTACTTTAAATCGGCTGAGGATGATGCGTCGTATGACTCTGCTGGGATGGCTGAGGATGCTTATGGTAGTTCTGGCACAGCTTGAGGTCGCCCATTTTCGATAGGGGGTGACCAGAGATTTGGACCACTCCCCCAAGATCTTCTGTCATAGTTCTGTCACTGAAACAGTTGTTGCTTCTACCCCGGGCTTAATCAGTTCAGATGGGATGCTGTGCATTCTCGGATTTCCCTGCCTTAAGACTGAGCACTGCCTCCTCCATCTCTGTTTTAAGTATGGATGGACTTGCATCATCCGCTTCTGGTCTAGGATAATTATATGGGGTGACTGGGGTCTGGTCGAAGCGGGTAGTTATAGAAGTCGCTGCGGTATTTGGTTCACCTGTGGCACTCTCAGTCAGAAAGTTCCCTTCATCGTCTCCTATAACACCTTCCTTGGGTTGACCCGTCCTCTTGAGGGTCTTGAGTATGTATTAGGCCTTCTGTCTTATGTCTGTAATATTCTCTTTATCAATGCTTTTGAATTATCCTTCAACACACTCATCATTGGCATCTTTCATCTACTTTCTCACCTCCCTTATTGCGATCTGATACTCTGTCCTGGAGTCCTTGTTGGTGTTGTTCTCATGCCATTCCCCGCTCCTTTTGTCGCAGAGATCCTTGATCTCGGTCGGTCGACCATGGCTTGCTCTGGGTTTCCTTCTTTCTGTTCGTCATGGTGTCGATGTTACTGTTTAGGATGTTCAGGGCTTAAAATTGCCACCTACATGTGCTTGAAATGCCTCTGCTATCGCCTTTCAGTTTCTCCAAGTCAAATATGATGGTCTAATTTTTGAAGTTATTAGTGTAAAAGAAAATATGGTAAATCACGGACTCTAGATGAGATATACGCTCCATGTAATGTATCTACAGGAAGTTGTAAAACAAACAAGATGAAATAATAAATGTAAATATCTTTCGTCTACATAACAAAAATAGCTAAACTTAATACGGGCAAAAGCCCGCGAAGCGGGCGTTGACCGTTTATTTGTATCACTTTTCTGAAATACAAAGAGACATTACCTTATAGGGATACAAGTCAAATAATTTCTGCGTCACCTATTTTCGCGATGGAAAATCATAGAGCGCTGGAGCACATAGACACTTCGACAAACGCTATATGACACGTAGATGCATTCCTCATGAAATAATACGGCATGGCAGTAATTATTAAGTAGCGAATCGTACTCTATGTTATTGTATTATGATTTTCTACGATCAAAATACGTCTGTTTGCTTCCCTGTGTGACACTTCCTGTTTCCCATAATGCATTGCAAATTGAAAATTGCTCTAGATGTTGTAAACAAAATCTTAAAAAAGATAACCCATCTAAATTATTTGCGTACTTCCGGTTTACAATACCGAATAAGATTAGTTTCGAATTAACTTCTTCAATGAGCCCAATATTCTATAGTTAATATTATCCCTTTACATAAATAAACAATTGTTTAAAAGTTTAATTTGTTCACAACATGAACGGCCGCGTTTCTTTCGTCGACAACTATACATGTCTGTGTGACGTCACTGCTTTCGTCAATACGTCATTAAGAAGTAAAAATTGAAACTGACATACTCTGGTGGATGTTTACATTGTTGAAATTTAATAAATTAATGGAATGCACTCGATTGGTAAGTCATTATTCAATTAAAATATTGCGTTTGGTTACATAAAACATCAATATATATAATATTGCTAAAGATTACCTTTGATAGCATGGGAACTGTTTTCGGCACATACAAAATTTCGCCGATTTTAAATTTAAGGTCATTATTATTCAGTCAAACTAACGGAACATAAAAGTTATCATTTTATTAAGTTTTGGAGTTATTTCTTGAGTATATTCTACGTGGTTATTCTAAAGACCCTTTCTTTTGTGATGTATTAAGTTACGTTGTGATTGTAAACAATATTGCATCTCCGACTCATACTCGATCATTTTCGTACCAAACTGTTTCAAACTGTAAAAAATCAAACTGTGCTTACAAACACATTGGAAATAGACTAATTCATATGTACATTTAATGGATTCTTTTTGATTTTCTTTTAGAAGCTGCTCTGTCAAATGCTGGACTTCACACATTCCATGCAGCATTCTGCTGAGCAAAACTGACTGCGTGCTTTGTACTCAACAACGAAGCAATTCTGGACCTATAAAGCTTGACCGGGACTGAAACATTAGCAATTGTGACTCTGTACTGTTCAACGTTAGTGGACTGTAAAGAAACTGCAATTATTGTGAAGGGACTCTGTATGTATGTAAGCAAAAAGAATATACAGCATAACAAATATCAGGTGTGAAAACAATGTGAAAGAATAGTGAAATTAACAATTTGCAATCAGACATGTCAAATGAATTGTTGATATTAAAAATGATAGTTCCCAGGCAGCTCTAGACGTTTTTTTCTGTATTTCTATTACTAGTATTAATTCATAAAATGTATGCCACAATTAAAAAGCACACTCTGTTTAGAGACCATTGTGTTGTCTCATTGTGTGGTGATGACTTTGAGTAATACATTGTACATTAAACAATATCTACTAAGTTGTTTTTAAGTATCAGATTTCTTGTTAATTACATAAATGATTGTTAATTTTTGCTTAAATATAAATGTGCATAATGCAGTGCACACTTTGCAATATTTTTATTACAAAAGAGTATGTTGTAAACGTATACCTATAATTAATAATCCTTGCCTAAAAATTCATTTGACACACCTGAGACCATGTGTATTACCATTATTATTTTGCACATTATGCCGACACTTTGAAAAAATTGCAAATAAGCGAAAAGCAGAAGTTTAGTCTTGTCAACTGTCTCTGATTAATTTTTTGAAGACCATATAAGAAGCGAAAGTGTAAGATACGGTATTCATTTTATTTGATGACTGCTTGTTATAATTTCTTCATAGAAGACGTACTGGATGAGTGGAGTATTTTTTTTTTGTTCTACATCTTTGATGAAGTCAACTTATTGACATTTAGTGCCATGACTGAGCGTGTTTTTTAACTAACAATCGCGTGGTAGGAACTTACCGAATATATGCAAACTCATAACAGTGTGTCTAATACTACATGTGTTGAGTGCACAGAAACAAGGGCGAGAAGATAAGGGTACAAATGAACATACTGAATGTGTTATTTTGTTTATGAGCATGAACATACAAAAACTTGACTTTAATCAATTGGGATGTACATGCAGTTTAATAATCGGGTTGTTATTTTATATTCATATTCATGTGGAAACTGCCTCATTCACATGCAATACGCAGCTGCTGTCTATATGTTTAATGCCACATTCCATAATGACTGAATATCTTTACTTTCAAAACATGACAATGAATTCAATGAAATAATATAAACGAAATAATGTAATTAAATTCAGGTGAAAAATATTTGATTATATTTTATTTAAATATGGTTTGGTAAATTATTTACTGGTAAAACAATTCTTGCTGATAACAGTAAATTCGTGATAATAAGTATGTTGTTGTTTATTTTTTGTCTCACACATAAAGTGACAGGTACACTCATATATTTAGCGTTAAGCTTATGATGTGGGTCTTCATCATAAACCGAAATTTTTGCTACTAGTATTTTCTCCTTAGCACCAACCTAGTAATGTTCAATCTGTGTATGCCATAAGCGATAGTTTTTACCAACTGTTAATTCCTGAGGATTCAGAAAAATACAATAAGTTTACCACATTTCATGACATAAGCTCTAACAGTGCGGAAGATATGCAAAGAGTATTGTGTCCAAAGCCAAAGGTGATATTTCTGGTCTGTGTAATTTTGCGCAGTGAATGAGGTCTATGCACTTCTTTCAAGATAGACGCAAACACTCCCGCAAGCATTGTTGCATTTATATGTTTATTAACATTAATTAAGTACAATTTTTTTTTCATTTACATATGCAGGGGATACATTTACGATGTCGATGATTTAGACATGGGACTAAAATAATGAAGTACGACACCATTCTTTTGTATGCTTAAATTAAATAAAATCGTTTTGGAAATAATCTTGCCCTAAAACATAAATGGCATCCCTGCATATGGAAAACATCAATAAAACACAGTTTCGTAAGATTTTTTTTTTTAAATTCTAACATTGTTTTGAAAAATGTAAACAAAAATGAAATACATGTTTAAGAGTTTGAAAACAGTACAAGGGGTTACTATACAAAAAGCATAGCTTCATAAACTTGCTTAAGATTTGAACAAATTATATTTTATTGCTTTGCTAAATTACATATTGTTTTGTAAAGAAATTGAATGTTTTGTTGCATGATAATGTGCAGACATATATTACCCGTGTTATCTTTAACAAACATCAAATAAGCTTTTGCCCGTAAATTAGGTAGCACCTATTATCATATTTCATCTCTCGAAGACTGAAATATGACAATATTGAAGATATGAACGGGGATACGTTCTACTGCATCCACATAGCAAAAATAAAACTGCTGTATTTTCAAACACAACTAGCAATCAAACTCAATAAACGTTATCAATTCTTGAAATCAACTTCTTATATAACAGAACACCAAATATAAACATAACAATGATCAAAACTGAATTATCACAGAAAATTAGCCGGTTTGACTATTTTTGCCGGTTAGACTTCTTGAGGCTGGTTTCACTGTCGTACTTTTTACACGTACACCGGCTGTGTCGCGAAATTAATAAACAAGTTGAAACTCACTTTTTTTAGACTGAAAATGGGTGTATGTCGTTTCTTTTTGAACGGATATTGTAAATTCGGCAGTAATTGTTTTAATGATCACCCTAGTGGTGGAAACCAAGGTATGAACATGTGACAGGTGCATGGAACGCCATTCAAAGTATTATTCGGATAAGCCACTATTCGGATACAGATGTGTCCGGCATTTGCTGTTTGTTTTATTCTGACGACGATTAGTTAACAGACAATTTTCCTTTTGAATTGGCCGGAGCAATCAACTATTAAAATTAAACAGTTTCTAATTGCAAACATTATTGCAAATATTAATTTATTTAATGGTTATAATTAAGCTCTACTGAGAATGTGATTTGCTGACTTACTCTTAAATGCCTAGATTTCTTTCACTTAAGATTGAATATTCACAAATGTCTTGCATAATTTTTTATACATATTTATGTTTTTATGTTTGTTTCTTAAACTTCTTTTAATTTGTTTTTTGAGATTTGATAGTCAAAATAAAATCTTAATAACGTTCGATTGGTCATTGTCAGCTCGGGTACTACTTATATGTACCCCGGGTACTCTTAAGTGTATTTACATTAGCAACCCCAGCTAATCTCCGATAATCCCACATTTTATCTGGAAAACTGTGAAAAGTCTACACCGCCTGTGGCATTTTGGGGATTAAAATTACATTTGTAGATGAATATTTTTATAATTGGTCTCATTTTAAAGCTAATAAAATTCTCTACAAAATGCATGTTTTACTTTTGTATTTTACCCACTATAACCCAGTTTTATCTGTTAATAAACAATAAATATTATGGTTTTTCGCTGTTGCGCGTGATTATCAACTTTCATGCACTCGGCGCGTGGCACATGTACTCTTTGTTCCTATTCGCGGGTGACTTAAACTTTATGAATATTAATGAGATGGACGAATCCATTTAGAAAAGTTCACGACCTCCATTCATGACTTTGATGCAAATTTTTAAGTTCATCCGAACCGAAGATATAGTCCCCTAAAGTGTCGCCAATTTTTTACAAAAAGTACTGATTTCCGAACTATGCATCATATATCATATTGTAGGGAATGTTCTGAAGTTTAATTTGATATAAAAATCTTTTGTCGGAAACAATAGGAACCCTCCCGCATTTTAAGCCGAACGTAGTAATTTATTCAAATTTACTCCGGTCACGCGGCGACCTTGCTTTTCACCTTTGACCGCCATTTTGATTAACTGATTACGCATCGTAAACACGTTTTTCTATCGACGATTTTGAGCATGTTACCGATAGTAAACATCTTCATGTGGTTCAACTTTATTCTAAATACAAAGGTGAGTTCTAGAAACCTTGATTTTGACTCGATTAATTATTTATTTCAGTGCAAATATGTAATTTCGATGTAAGGACGGGCACTTGCTCGTGCGATCGAATTGTAGGAAAACCAACCCCGTGTTACTGTTATGAAATGCCCTCAAAGGTGTTTTTATCCGTAAATTATATGTATGAAAATAAGTTTTCTTAAGTATCTAAACAATCGTTGACATGATTAAATCGATAAATTTGCCCCGACGTTGTAGAAATTGTCCAAATGTGCATATCCCCACTGGCCTGTGAGAATGTTTTTGCACTGTAAAAGTTGCATATTAACATGATTTATACATGTACTGATGATGTAGGTCTGACTTTTCTTTCCTTTTTTTCAGTAGATCTAGGAAGTCAATGGCAGACTACCCAGGACCATTCTGTCATGAAAATGGTATAACAACCTCTCTTTAGAAGAAGGAAGAAACCTTGTTGCCTATAAACAGGCAGAAGAATGGACTCATTCTTGAAATAAATACTTTTATAGAAAAAATAGGGAAATTTCAACTGTGTTGTTCAATTTACTGTGTCATCTTAATCCTTCATTCAAAGCATCAACAGAAAAATATGTCAAAACCAAAGTTTCAAGAACATGTGACCAGAAAAAAAACTTGTCAATTTAAAGAAAAGTGCCCGGTGAAAAAATGTGAAAGACTTGATGAATCTAAATGCAGAATTTTAAATTGTAATGCATATGTTGCAATTGCATACCAGGATGCTTGGTATCCTGGTATGGATTTTGAAGTTAAAGATAAAGAAAACTTTGTGGTTAAATTCATGACTACCACCAGAAAACTTGGCCAGTACAAATGGCCTCTACGAGAAGACATTCAGACGGTTCAGAAACAATTCCTAATTTCTGCTGGATTTGTGCCCGACTGTTTGAATTTTGAATGGTTATGGAATGTGAAAGAGGCACCAACAAAAGACAACATATATAACATATATAAGAAATATTCATAGATTTATTTCAAGGATTGGAAAGTTATAGAATGTGTGCATGTCCCCGTCCCAAAACGATGAAAAGACATTCCGCCCCCCCCCCCCCCCCCCCCCCAAACACCTGTGAAAATTTGATTAGAGAGTTAAGACTAAATTAGTTAAATTTGCTTTTAAAAACCGGTTTCCATTTTAAGTAATTCCAATATTGCTTTTGAGTGAATAAATGTGTTAATTGTAGATATTTTAGCCTGATGCCTTTCGAAAAAAAGATAATGTCTCTAATAAAATTATGTCTCTAATAAAATTATGTATATGCTTCCTAAATGTGTTGATCATTACCATGTGTGTATTAATAACTAAAAGGGTTTATAATACTTTACTGAACAGAGTATACATTGATCTACAAATGTTCCAAATTTCATGAAGATATCTCTAAAAATAAAAAAGTTATGGCAATTTTACTATGTAAAAATGTATGAACTTGAATTTCCGGTGCCGCGAATGTCGCGCTTCCTTGTTCACCTTATATAGGGAGAAAATTCAGAATTTGTGCGCATTTTAGCAATATTAAAATTCCCATAACTTTTTTATTTTTTAAGATATTTTAAAAAGAAAAACTGTTCTGAAAAGCTCTTAAAGAGCTCTTTTCAAATATGCAATTGCCTTTAAAAACAGATGTTGATGAAAAATTAGCTGGGGTTGCTATTTACATGTACCCTGGGTACGGTTAATATATTTACAAGTACCCGGTCAATATAATGCTGTACCGGAGTTGTATTTCTACCCCAAATCCGATGTCGTAAAACACCCTACCGATTACCTTAAAACAACATTTTTTATCTTAAACAAACTTCTCTTTAAAAAACTGCATCAACATGCTTTTTGAGTATCAGTTTCCATAATATGGAGGCTATTTAACAGACAATTGACATAAATGTGAACATTATTAATGTATAAAAAAAAAGCGGACAACGACTGATTTAGCGTGAAAAATTCCCGGGTACGTTTGGTACATTTACCATACCCGAGGTACATGTAAGTATACTTAAGTGTACCTGGGGTACATGTAAGTAGTATCTGAGTCGACAATGACCAATTGAGCCTTAATAACTATCCTATAAATATATGATTGATTAGATTATTTTCAATTTTTTAAAATTTAAAAATTAAATTAAAATAATGTGGAAGACATCATTATATCTAATAATTGATATGGTATTGTTTATTTGCATCTATTATTGAATTTATAATAAAAGTAGATATCTTAAAAAGCACCCAGCATGTATCGAGCTCATTTTATAATGTTAAGGGCTTATCAATTTTAGCACATATGTATATGAACAGGTCTCACTACAATGACTTTGTGCAGCTTCAGTTCTGTTAAAACTATTATCATTATTATAACCAGTAATATTTTACATTTTGAAGCAGATTTGACATGCATTTTTTATCTAAAGAAGCCATATAAACAAAATATTTGAAATATGTGATGCAAAGCTTCCATTACTTTCACAAATTATGCTACTTCTCCCTATGTTGGTGCTAGGGAGATATAATTTTTTTTTTTAACCTCTCTAGACACCTGCAAGCTATGTTTGTTTTAGTTTGGAGTTGTATATTTCTGTAACCGGTTTTTCCTTCGTAAATACTGTTTACAACCAAAACACCTTTATGCAAGACACATTTTTATTTAGATTCTCTGTTGTTCCATATAAACACAAGTTAAACATAATCACTGTTTTATAAATACTTTAAATACTTAATTTAATGAAATAATAAAATGAATTTAGCTTTCTTATTATTAAAAACACTTGACTATTAAGAGGGGAGGGGATGGCTCCGTTCTCGACTTAGTTACAAGTTACCTTGGGTGTCTCTTGAACTCGGCGATAAATTTCAAAAATCCAAAGCCTTATATACCCTTTGGCAGAGACAAGCATGGGAATCTCCTGCCCAAAAAGGCGGCAACTGCCTAATGTTAGAGGGACCATACAAAAGTAATCTATACGTTGAATAGATATTTAAATTATCCAATATAGACTAAAAGGGTTTATAGCTTATAGTAAAGTTTAACTCTAGTTGTGAAACAGCCCTCCTGTGTATTAAATAAAATGCATGAGTGATTCAACATGTACACAGGCTTAGACAAACATAGTTAAATAACTGGAAACAATTGCAGAATAAAATCTATAATGTATAACAATAGTAGGCTGATAATAGAATGTTAATCTAAATAGTAAAGACTAGATTTAATACTAAATTGTATATGACTGTAAAGTAAAAATCATTCCTGCTACATTTCTTTACTAGATGTATGAGGTATTCTTTTGTTCAACAGAACTATGTTTATGCTCTTTATCAGAATTATTTTCCTTTGTGATATTGAATCAAAACAGGACGAAAAGTATATAAGCATGACTAGCTAAATAAAAAGTATCATACAGGTTACAGTGTAACAGCCCAGCGGCAACTATTTGGTGGTGGTGGGGGAGGTAACAGTCGTGGCGGTGGCAGAGGTGGTGGTGGAAGTGGTGGTGGAGGTTACCAGAACCCCCAGGGCAACCCGTACCGCTGGAATGCCAAAGACGCACAGCCTAGGACCTCTTCTTCAAGTACTCAACAGATGGCAGCTGGAGACATAGTGTAATGCATCAAATGGTTATTAACCAGGTTTTCCGAAGGAAAAAACTGGTTATTAGATTGGCGAATGCGGGCGGGCTGGCTGGCTGGCGGGCTGGCTGGCTGGCGGGCTGGCTGGCTGGCTGGCGGGCTGGCGGGCTGGCGGAACAAGCTTGTCCGGGCCATAACTATGTCGTTCATTGTCAGATTTTAAAATCATTTGGCACATTTGTTCACCATCATTGGACGGTGTGTCGCGCGAAATAATTACGTCGATATCTCCAAGGTCAACGTCACACTTTGAGTTCAAAGGTCAAAAATGGCCATAAATGAGCTTGTCCAAGCCATAACTATGTCGTTCATCGTCAGATTTTAAAATCATTTGGCACATTTGTTCACCATCATTGGACGGTGTGTCGCGCGAAATAATTACGTCGATATCTCCAAGGTCAAGGTCACACTTTGAGTTCAAAGGTCAAAAATGGCCATAAATGAGCTTGTCCTGGCCATAACTATGTCATTCATTGTGAGATTTGAAAATCATTTGGCACATTTGTTCACCATCATGGGACGGTGTGTCCCACGAAAGAATCACGTCAATATCTCCAATGTCAAGGTCGCCACGACTAAAAATAGATTTAAAAAAAAAAAAAAAAACTTACAAAGGGGGTTAATTTTTTTTGGTCATTTCAAAAGTTCAGTTTGAGTTTTCTCCCTTTATCAGATTTTTTTTTCACAATGAAAACCTGGTTTTGTGACAATTTTGTCCCTTGTTTTTAATGATGTCTCAATCAAAATAAATGCAACTTCACAGGAATTACATTTGAAGCAGATATCCTTGTTTGATGCAAGCGATTTTAACTTTTGTCTCTTTCGACTTCTCCATGATTTCTGCCTTGCATCTTTTTGAAGCAAATGTTAATAAAAAGCTAACTCTACAATACATTGTATTATCATACAATTTCTGTTTTTATATTGAATTTCACTTAAGTTTATGAAAAACAACATTTTCAGACTAATTTACAAATATATACCGGTAGAAACAAAATAACTCCTGACTTCAGAGTTTTAACCCCTGAACATTTCATATGACCAGTCCACTGAAAATTTCACGCATGGGGTCATTTTACTAATGATTTTCTTTAAAAAAATCCTGACTATGTGCACTTGTAGACTTATTTGTTATGCAAGTAATTAAGAAATATTGCTTTGATACAAATGTCTCACTTTAGTCATTTTGAAAACTGAAACAAGACCATCTAGGAAAAACAGACGAGTTACTCAATGCAGCTTCGTTTGTTGCCTCATATGATGTTTTTTTTAGGAAAGGTCTTGCTACAGAAGTCACTAGCATGTGGGACATCGGAAAGATGTGGCCATTCTCTTGTATGGGCTTCGAAAAAGACATGCCTTCATTACCAGGTGTGTGAGTGCTTCTTTTTCAGTAGTTATCTTTATTGATTATATTTTGACCAGAGGTTGCCATGTCTAACAGCCGCAATTATCCATATTTATTTAATGCTTTCCGGTGGTTTATAAAGAAATATCAGTGAATTAAAACTAATAATTTCACTGTTTCAAACAGTGAAATTTATCAGTGAGAATTATCAATAATTTTCATTGTTTACTGTGAAATGACGTCATTTTTTTGATGAAATGACGTCATTGTCCCAGCAAAATTTTTTAGTTAAACTCTTGAACAATGTATATAAACTGTGAAAAATGCATTAAATAAAAAGAAAATTTGTTGGATTCGGTGGATTATCAATTTTAATTCACTCGTGATCATAGAAAAAATATATTTTCACTCGTGGCTGCGCCACTCGTGAAAATATTATTTTCTATGATCACTTGTGAATTAAAATCGATAATCCACCGAATCCAACAAATATCCTCTATATCCAGAGTAAGCTCGCTTTTATGTTGTTTTCAATGTTTAACCCTTTACCACTTAGATACACATTTTAACGTATATGTTGTCCCTTAGAAAGTTAAATTTAATTACAGACCATTCTTACTAGATTGAAGTTTTAAAGGCTTAATTTCCGACCATTAGATACTGATGAGCAGCAAACAGCATGAAGCCTGAACAGACTGTGAGTTACTTGAAGGCTGTTCTGGTTTTATTCTGTGTGCATATTTTTACTTTGCTTCTGAGTGGGAAAGGTTTAAACAACAGAAATGGATTAGATAAATGTGGTTTTACAATGTTGTCAACTCTATTGTTTTATTTCAGGTTTGACCGACATATCAATGGAAGAATTGAGATATGAAGCCTACGAAGCTCTGAAGCAAGGCAATATACAGCCATATGTAGGTGCACATTGGGACATTCTAATGCAACTGTCCACGGCTTCGTTTAAATGAAACACATATCAAGAAATGTGGACAATCAAACAAGCACCTGCCATAAGTAAAAGACCTTGTATAAGATTTTTTTCATTTTGCTGCAAGTGAAGTTTAAAATTGTTTAGATTTGTATAATGAATCCACATTTCACAATCTAAATGAAGAAAAATAAGTTCTGAAATAGTCTCATATCCAAATAGCAATGTAAGTGTTACCTCAAGTTTGTGAATTAACAAAAAGGTTAAGTCATTTAACAGTCTTGCTTATGAATCATGAATATAATTTTTTACTTGCTTTTTTCAGTTACAAAAGCTTGAAAGTTCCTACAATGAAGTCCTGGCATTAAGGAAGGAGCTGAAAAGCCCCAATATGACATTGAAGCAATCTCTGGTAAGTGATGACCTTGAAGCAGTCTCTGGTAAGTGATGACCTTGAAGCAGTCTCTGGTAAGTGATGACCTTGAAGCAGTCTCTGGTAAGTGATGACCTTGAAGCAGTCCCTGGTAAGTGATGACCTTGAAGCAGTCTCTGGTAAGTGATGACATTGAAGCAGTCTCTGGTAAGTGATGACCTTGATGCAGTCTCTAGTAAGTGATGACCTTGAAGCAGTCTCTGGTAAGTTATGACCTTGAAGCAGTCTCTAGTAAGTGATGACCTTGAAGCAGTCTCTGGTAAGTGATGACCTTGAAGCAGTCTCTGGTAAGTGATGACCTTGAAGCAGTCTCTAGTAAGTGATGACCTTGAAGCAGTCTCTAGTAAGTGATGACATTGAAGCAGTCTCTGGTAAGTGATGACCTTGAAGCAGTCTCTGGTAAGTGATGACCTTGATGCAGTCTCTAGTAAGTGATGACCTTGAAGCAGTCTCTGGTAAGTTATGACCTTGAAGCAGTCTCTAGTAAGTGATGACCTTGAAGCAGTCTCTGGTAAGTGATGACCTTGAAGCAGTCTCTGGTAAGTGATGACCTTGAAGCAGTCTCTAGTAAGTGATGACCTTGAAGCAGTCTCTAGTAAGTGATGACATTGAAGCAGTCTCTGGTTAGTGATGACCTTGAAGCAGTCTCTAGTAAGTGATGACCTTGAAGCAGTCTCTGGTAAGTGATGACCTTGAAGCAGTCTCTAGTTAGTGATGACCTTGAAGCAGTCTCTAGTAAGTGATGACCTTAAAGCAGTCTCTGGTAAGTGATGACCTTGAAGCAGTCTCTGGTAAGTGATGACCTTGAAGCAGTCTCTAGTAAGTGATGACCTTGAAGCAGTCTCTAGTTAGTGATGACCTTGAAGCAGTCTCTAGTTAGTGATGACCTTGAAGCAGTCTCTGGTAAGTGATGACCTTGAAGCAATGTCTGATAAGTGATGACCTTGAAGCAGTCTCTGGGAGTGAAATGGGCTAGGCCTTCAGCTGGGCAGTTATGTCACATAGTTAATTCCCTGCGTTCACAGAACCTACAAACACTTCCTACTATTAAATATCACAGGTGCAGCGTACTAGATGCATCACAGTGGTCATCAGCCACTCAGCAGCCATATACATTTACATACAGCTGAGTATACCAATTTAAATGGACCTTTGTGTATCAAGTACTTTCCTCAGTTGCCTATTACTAAACCTTTTGGCAGCCAGATTCATGGCACATGCTCTAAAAAAAATGTCGCTATAAACAGAATATGGCATTGTTTAACTATTCATAATGATGTTTAACAAACAACTACACAATACGTTTTCCAATTGTTGCTTACTTTTTTTACTGCAAACACTGGTATCAAATCATTTTACATGACTCATAACTGTATGCGTTATTTTCAGACTTTTTTCATTGAAGACAGCCGGAAGAAGGCAATCGGGTATGAACTTCTGTCAATTATGTACATAAAAGCTTTTTAAATGCAATCTTTTAAATAGAAATTGGAAAGTACACTGTCCTTGACCGTTTAAGAGTTTGTAGTATTTTATAATGGAATCTTCACTCAAAATGTTTCACTTAAATCAGGGCTCCCGCTGGGTAAACATAATTGAAGCCAAATTTACCTTGTTACGTCTGAATTCTTATTATTTTAAATATGTTATAGGAGATTATGATAAAAACCCTGGAAATTTCTTGAGCCAAATTTACTTATTTGTAGCAATTGGCTAATAAGGCAAAATGCAGCACAAGCTCTGATTAAATATGTGAGATTGTATTGATAACTATACCTTAAGACTCATTAGGTTACTCATTGTGCTTGAAATATTATTCTTAATAATAATACTCCTTCCGAGTTCATCTTTGACAGATGCCATCGCATGAATTGTTTTTTGCATTAACTTTTTACCACTTAAATATGTATTTTCATGCATTTGTAGTCCCTTAGAAAGTTAAATGTAATTTAGACTTTTCTTACTAGATTCAAGTTTATAAGGCTTCATTTCCTACCCTTAGATACTGATGAGCAGCAAACAGCATAAAACCTGAACAGACTGCGAGTTGCTTGCTGGCTGTTCTGGTTTTATGTTTTTTTCACATAGCCATTTTCACTTTGCTCTTAAGTGGAAAAGGCTTCAACAACACATTAGAAACTACATGATTTGTCAAGTTGTTTTCGATAATTGTTTGTCAATATTGTAACATGGTCGTATTTTTACAGAAGAAAATACGAGAGCATTTGTTCTTGTAAATGTCTATACTGGTTGAACTAAGTGATTTGTGTTTTATGATGTTAGATCATGTTATGAAGTTGTTTAGTCCTGGTTTTGATGTAATTGCCATTCTTTAACCCATTTATGCCTAGTGGACTATCCCATCCTTTTAAATTGGATCAATTTATTTCCAAAATTAGGGATGTCTAGTATATTTATTTCTATACTTAGAATATTTCTTACTGAAATTCCTTTAAGCAAACAGCGCAGACCTTGATGGGATGCCGCATCATGCAGCGGCTCATCTGGGTCTACGCTGTTTGCAAAGGTCTTTTTTCTAGACGCTTGGCATAAATGGGTTAAAATACACTGTGTTATAGACTATTGCTGCTATATTTTCAGGCAGGGAAACCTGGTATCCTTGTTCAGTGGTAAGTGTGTGTATTACTTCTTTAGAATGACGATTGTTGATTGATTTATTCTCAGTTATGCCTGAATTATACATGGTTTGAAGCACATTGTATTCATTATTTTTTGTTCAGCCTGTATAATGCAAAAAAACTCCATATAGCTTTCACAATTATACAGTCTAAGTAAAATCCGGCATTTTTTTGTTATTTACACAATACCTCGAAAAGGCACTTTCCCAAGTGAGAAAAAAAACACAAATTTCCAATTGCGTTCTAAAAAAAAATTACCAAAATAATGGAAATTTGTGTCTCTTTGGTTCCAAAAGCGCATTCTCTTAAAGAGTATTATCATTGATTTGTTCAATTTAGTACCATGTAATCAAAGAGACCTGTTTACTCCCAATATGAAGATTTCATAACACAAATTTCCCTAGTTTTATGATTTGGTAAGCTTAATTTTCCCAATTGGTGCGGCCTGATATTTCCCCAATTTGACCACAAAAAAAATCTTTGAAATCTCTAACCTTAAATGTTGATCATAAGAAGAAAGCTTGAAGTGTCTCCTTACCTATACAGTCAATGTCACACTTAAATGTCAAAGTTCAAACTTAGACATAATATGGCTTATCAGGACTGTTACCTCGTCATTCATCATGCAACTTAGCTAAGATACCACAAATGTCAACCATGAGGTAAAGTCCTGCTGCCGGTAGCATTCATCTTTTTTTTATTTCAAAGGTCAAGGTCAGACTTAAATTTTAAAGATAATATTTAGCGAAAAAGGAAGCTTGTCAGGACTTTACCTTCTTTAATTTTCATGCGATTTTAAAATAAATTACAACAGATGTTAAGCATGTAAAAAATGTTTGTTGCATGTAACAGTTGTCTCCTTCCGTCAAACATCAAGTCACTCTTGTCTGGAAAATAACTTAAACATTCCTGATGCAATTGGAAAAAACAACTGTCCACAAATGTTTAAAATCTGTAGAAGTTATGTGGCATAACAGAATTATGTCCCTTGCCCATTGGTCACTCTTCAAATTTAAAGGTCAAATTTGAGATTAATGCAGTGTGTCTAGAATACAGCTTAATCATTTAGGTTCAGTATGTGGCGAAGAAGTGTTGCAGGCAAGTAAGTCCTGTGTCCATTTCAAGATCAAGAGTAGATGTAAAATGCAGTTGTTTAATTACATCCATTATTCCTGACAATCAGCTGTACTCAATAGGCAACTTGTTGGAAACTAAAATTTTCTTTTTTTTTAATTATAGACTCTGACAAAGGAAGCTTGTTTGGAGGCAGCTCATCTAGTTCTGGACCATTTGGGCAAAGCTTAGAAAACAGTCTGTTTGGACAGACTGCAACTGGAAACCAGTCTGGGGGACTTTTTAGTCAGAGTGCAACTGGAAACCAGTCTGGGGGACTTTTTGGTCAGAGTGCAACTGGAAACCTGTCTGGGGGACTTTTTGGTCAGAGTGCAACTGGAAACCAGTCTGGGGGACTTTTTGGCAAGAGTTCAGCCGGGAACCTATCTGGTGGACTTTTCGGCCAGACTGGTGCAAGTTCAGCAGCTTCAGAAGGATTGTTTGGCAAGTCAGGGTCATCAACTGCATTTGGTCAGACTGGATCACAGTCATTATTTGGTCAGACTGGTTCACAGACTGGTTTTAGTTCACAACCTATGGTTGGACAAACTGCTGGTGCATCTTTGTTTGGACAGACTGGTTCAGATCAATCGACAGGCTCATTTGGCCAGACTGGTGTATCATCATTGTTCGGGCAGACTGCACAGGCCAACACTTCTCTTTTTGGACAGACAGCTCAGGCAAACCAGTCTGTGTTTGGGCAGACAGCACAGCCTACATTTGGACAGAGTACATCACAGCAAGGAGGCTTGTTTGGTAATCCAGTCCAGCCCGCCCCTGAAACCTCCCGTAAATCTCTTTTTGGCTCCGCAGATCCAAACATGGACAGCACTAGCATGGTTGCCACAAATAAAGCCGCTGGGAATGAGGCAACAGTTTTACGTTCCAGTAGTAATGCCCTGCCGACCATAGGGTCCGGTTCCACTGTGCAGCGTGGTGCCTCACCTCAGTCTGCTGATAATACTCTGAATAGTGTGTACACCTCTATCGATCAACTGACGACTGTGGAGAGGGAACAGTTTGAAGCACAAACGTTTACTGTTGGTTTGATTCCAACAAGACCTCCTCCTAAAGAACTGTGCATGTAAATTAATGTCGTTAAGTACTTTAAATATTAATGTGATTAGTGATATACAAAAATTGATGCATGTACACTTTGTTATTCTTATGTATTATAATGAAAACGATGAGTTACTGTGTTTCTTGTTTTCTTGTTGTTAACTAGAGTACAGTGGGCTCTACCGATGCTTTAAATGCCTGTCGTTTTGTAAAGTTGAGTCCAAAGTAGCCGATCTTTGCATGACGCACAGACATCAAAAAGCAAATTTTATTCAGCATCTTTCAAGAGCTTTTTCTTGATATTGTTTTTAAGTTATACCATTTCAAAGAAACACGAAATTATGTTCACAAACATCTTAAAATCACATGGTTTCTGAAAAAAAAACACAGTCAAACACTTAAGGGCTTAATGATATTTCGGTGTTCTTATTTTCCGGTGGGCCTTTTTCATAATCGCATGTTTTCCACCAATTCGAATTATTTTATACCTTTTTTATGCCCCCTTTTAAGAAGAGAGGGTATATTGTGTTGCTGGATGTCGGTCGGTCTGTCTGTCTACCAGTTTGTTTCCGATCAATAACTCGTCAACTAATTGACCGATCGGCATGATACTTCCCATGTGCATTGGCCTTGGACAGAAGATGACCATTATTGAAAAATGGGTCACTCGGTCAAAGGTCACTGTCACAATAAGTATGAAAATTGTTTCCGATCAATAACTCGTCAACGAATTGACCGATTGGCGTGATAAGTCACATGTGCATTTGCCTTGGACAGTAGATGTCCCATATTGAAATTGGGGTCACTAGGTCAAAGTTCTGTTGGGGGGCATATGTCTCCGATCGCGGAACTCTTGCTTATATTGGTTCGGTGGATCGTGCATTTTAATGCCAGCTTAATATAACTCATGCACAAACAGTTTTCTGATCGGAAAAGCGAATCATCATGGTCAAGATAGGATTTTCAGCTGATGTTTTTCAGCACCAATTGAGACGCACTATTTCAAGTAACAAACTGGTCGTGCTCTGTGAAAATAAGGTTTAATGCATGTGCGTTAATGTTCGTTTCAGATACGCCTGTGCAGTCAGCATACATACATAATCGTAATGTCTTAAACATGAGTGTGTCATATAAACACAATTTCATAACATCTTATATTTTGCAACAAGAAGTGTCCATAGAATGACATATATCAACAAACGGAACTTAAAATTGTAGACTATTATATTCACACCGTTAAGTTCGTGTATATTATGATTCCCATTAAACATCTTTTCTATATTTAAGGTTAAGGTTAAATTTAAACATTCCTAATAAATCTAACGTATGAAAATAAAAATGTCACGACCGAAGTTTGGTCTGTGATTGTGTTGTTAACGTATAGTAATCAAATATCTGGTAGATGCATAGACATCGGACACATGACCGAACAGAAAAGTTTATTTACGACTTAGACATATACAGCTCATCCTCAAAATAACAATAAAGCAATATTACATGCACCTGCGTCAAATTAACAACAATTTTGTTTATGCATTTTACCAATATATGGTTTTTGTGAGAATGTAAGAGAAGGCTCTTCACTATTTCTTTTAAATAAAGTTAAGTGGATGTTCAACATCCGTAATCGATTGAACACAATTATGCAGTTAAATATCATACAAACTTGCAAATCTGAGGAAACAACATTCTCTATATTTTTCGGCTCTAAGTTTAAATGCTTAAATACAGAAAGTAGCAAGACAAATTAGTTTAGATTTTCTGAATGACATACATGTTTATTTCTAATGCGTTAATCTATTTTTAGTCCTCAATATAAAGCGCAATTATCCTATGTACCATATATTCGCATCATATTATCGTGATTTCTTTATCAGCATGTAAGGCTCGCCAAAAATAAATCGCCTGTTGTCGAACCATTATAAACGATAAATGCATATTCGTTATGAGATTATAAATCCAATTGGTTCAAAGCATTAATTCCATAATTGCAGATACGTATTCCTTATATGTCCATGATCAGAATGAATTTGGTATCAATGGATTAATGCAATATGGATAACTTTTGATCAGGAAAATGATGTTGATTTTAATTATGAGGGTAATGATGATAATTATAGCAATAATGATGCTGATAATGTTGATGATGATAAGTTTGATGATGATAATGATGTCTAACAATGCCAACTACAATAATAATGATGACGACTACTATGATTTTGAAACTGTAGAAAATAGGATGTTTCAGGTAAAACATAAATGCGTTTCGTTTCCCTATATATATGTAACACTTTAACGCCCGGTGGTGTTGAACAAAAAGCGAAGTCACTTTGATTTTGACAATAGAAGATGGGGGTACATACAATTTTGATATTACCGTGCCGTCCGTCTACACAACAGAGATGCAATCAGCCCTTCGATTATCTTCGAAAATCGTTATGAATGTTTATGATGATACATTTGTCTACGGATTCACATTTAACATTTCCAAAACACCCGTATATCCTATCGACACGATTTGTTTCTATATTCCTTACAATTTGATTTTGCTTAAAACACATAACATATTAAATGGATCTTTTCACGTTTTGGTAAATTGACAAAATATTTTTTTTTTATTTCAGATTCGCAAATGTTCGTTGTAGCTATGATAATTGTGGGGAAACAGTAATACTGAACATTTACCATGCTCTAAAATATATATTATATGCATCTTTTGACGATTTAAAAACCTGAAAACTATAAAGCGTTGCAACGCAAAACGATTAAATAATTTGGAGTTTTGTACGAGGATTGCTTATATTCTGTGTAAAATACAACATTCATAGGAAGAGCGCGGATGGCCGAGTGGTCTAAGCCATAGACTTTTACTCCAGGGGTAAGTGGTTCGAGCCCAGTTAAGGGTTACTTTTTTCTTTTTTTAATTGTATTCTTGTTGTTTACTAGAGCTTTTTAGATCCAATGTTTATATTCATTAGTATAAAGCATTTAATGTAAACGTCAATACATGCCAAAACTGTGAAAAGGCCCCTTTAAAATGGTTTTGGAAATCTTGACGATATACCATTAAGTATACTTTATTTGTTAAGAAAACAAAAGCAAATCAAAAGGCAAACAAACATGTATAATAAAAAAATAACACTATGCATGGCATTTAACATAATTCTAAACATAATGGGACCGCATATAATTATGTACATGTGTGAGTATTTAAAGTAAGGTAACAGTCATTAAACCAAAGGCAAACCAAACTATCACAACTAGCATGTGTATTAAAAAGCAAAGCCAAATGCGCTCGAATTAATTGGAATATTAGTTAAGTAGCTTATTGTTGCTGTGATACATTTGTATATCGCAATACATAAAGTGCAATAAGATATTACTCTTTATCCAAATGAAGCGATACCAATATCAGAAAAAAGCATACTTCAACAAGCGCAATAATTGTAACAAAACTCTCCGAGCAAGTTAACGCTGTTGAAAATCTTATGATGAGTATATTCTACCACTCAATTAGTCAAGATCGCACTGCGTCCACGTTTTTTTTTTTACAAAGGAGACTTGTTGAAATGTGTATGATTGACCCCGGCTAGTTTTCATCTAGTAGATATGCAGTTCTCTTTCTGGCGGTGTGTTGGTTACCAAGGAAACATTGAGGCCTGGTACCGCGCAAACGTCCCACTCGTAAAAGCGATCCTTCTCAAAGTGTTGTTTCCACGTTTTTTACCAGGGAAACTAGTTGATATGTGTATGATCGACCCCGGCTAGTCTTCATCCAGAAGATATGCAACTCTCTGTCAGGCGGTGTGTTGGTTACCAAGGAAACATTGAGGCCTGGTACCGTGCAAACTTCCCACTCGTAAAAGCGATCGTTATCAAAGTGTTGTGTTATTTTGCAATTTAATGCACCTCGTAAAAACTCCACATAAAACGGACCTTAAAAGAAACGTTGAATATGCAGGTTTAGTAGAAACAAAACTGTGAACATTATTGAAAGTCAGATTCAATTAATATAATTGCGAATGGGCTAAAATATAAGTAAATCGTCTGATTTAACCGCGTGTAAGTTATTACCTTGTCCTGTGTTGACAGTTTCTCGCAAAAGATCAACAAACGCCAATCCAACATCTTTTATCATTGGCGATTTCTTTGTCCTTTTAAAATCGATACAATGTATTCGAAAAAATGTGGTTGCGGCATCAATCTTGTATTTGGAGTTTAAAAACGCATCTGCCAGCTATAAAAACATAACACAAATTATTTAACAACACCTTAATATATACTTAAACAACTGTACATCGTCATACAGGTACTTGTATTGTTAATAAACCTTATAACAAGGATTTAATTCCATGCCGCAGTTACGGTAATACCATTTCATTGCAAAATAAGATTTTTATCTAACGACTCTAAACTCTAAATTGATCATATATATGTTTAAATATTGAAACAGATTAGTATGAGTGTGTGTAATTATTGCATTTATCTTGTAATAGCATGGCAGTGTGCGTGTGCGCCTTATTGTTTTTATTGTTGTTGTTGCATTATATATACTGACACTATAACAGAATTAACACTGACATTTCACGTTCGTTGTACTTTCAATACTTATAAGATAAACAATAATACACATTGACATGAAACAAGATGTCATGTGTAATGTATGTATGTAAATTAAAGAATAGCGTACTTAACACATCACATTTTGTAATACTCATTTCATTTTGACTAACGATGTGTAGATCTTGAGAGACTGATGTAAGAACAAGCAATCAGTGCCGACCGAAATCATGGACCTCAGCGACAAAATAAGAGAGTTGAGGTATAAGAAAAACACCAGCCCGGCCTCTAGGACAAAATACCAGAAAACGAAAAGGAAGGTTAGGAAGAAGATGAAATAGGTCAAGAAGAATGAATTGAGAAGCAATGTATCAACATTGACAATGAGATGACCACACACAGCAGTAACAATGCCTACAGCACTTGTAAGGCCCAAATGAAGACCAGTCAGCCCAATGCCAGATTTATAGAAGACGCTGACAGAAACCTCCATACAGCGAGTGTCGCAGTCCTGAACAGGTGTTCTGAATTCTGTAGCCACCTATATAACTGCCCGCTTTTACCATACCCTACTCTCCTTCATAACGATTCTTGACCAGATGCGGGCGACGAAAGTCCGTCCAAAATAAGACAGATGTGGAGGAGACTTAAGCCAGGAAAATCGCCGGGATTGAACAGCATCACTTCCGACTATGCCAAACGATCTGGGGGGGGGGGGGGGGGAGAAGTAGTAGCCCAAATAGTGAAACCATTCTCTAGTCATTACCATACCGAAAAAAAGCATCTCAAGCTGTGCAAGAGCGACCGCACCATTAGCCTCATCAGTAACCCCAGCTAGGTCATGCTACGCATCATCGTCAGTTGAATGGTTAATAAGATTGAAGACATCTGGCGGATGTTCTGGCTTGATTCAGAGCTGGGCGTATCACAGTTGAACCAATCTTCAACTACAGCGTGATCATTGAGAACACATGCAGAACCATCGTGAGCTCTACCAAATTTTCATCGACTTTAAGATATTACCTGAGGCATGATGGACTAAAATATCTTATGAGAGGATTCAACATTGACATAGGGTTGGTGCAATTCATCCAAGAACTCTACGGATACGCTAGCAGCGTAGTTATTCTCAACGGACAGAAGGGGGACTCTTTCAGTGGCCGTCGGTCAGTGATGTCTGCTATCTCCCGTCCTATTAAACCTTTTCATTGAACACGCAAGAGACCCTCCAAGACCACCACAGCTCTTTTTCCATCTTTGGAAGACCCATAACCAACTTTGAGATTCGCTTGTGATATTGACTTTATGGATGGCACCAACAGTTTACCCCAATACCTCATCAACATACTCTACTGAAGAGAAGTGATGGATGCCAGCACTGAAGATGTCGAAGATCGTGATGAACAGCATGACTAACACAGGTGCAAACACCACCATGAACGGCAGAAACCAGGCAAAAGTCAGCAGCCTCAAGCATTTGGGATCATTCCTGTCAGAGGATAGTACCAGTAACACTGAGGTCCGAATAACAATTTTCATAGCGAATCAGTTGTTAGACTTGGCAAGTTATGGACAAGTAGTTCTATCAGTTTCCTCACCAAAAACGGGCTCTGCAAGTCCCTTTTAGTCTACATCGTACTGTACGTATGCGAGACAAAGACGCTTCACGCGGACAGGGAACACAGGGTACAACCTTTTGAACATAAGTGTATCCAAAGACTGCTTTGCATCACTACATTGATCACAAGAATACGTTCGGATCATGACTGCAACACTTGTTAAACCCACAAGAGCCTCTATTTGCAACTATCAAACGACGAAAGCTGGTTTGGTAAGGACACGTCACTAGACAAGACTCACTGTGCAAAACTGTAATCCAGGGCACGCCAAAACAAGGTCACCTTCGAGTTATCAAAAGAAACGCTAGATGGACAATGTGAAAGATTGAAGGCCCTCCTCATGGATACATTACTCTCAGTAGCCCACAACAGACCTATCTGGAGGAGGATATCGGTATCGTTATCCCTCATCCCCCCAACGGCCAGAACGGTCAATGGAATGATGATGATGATGCTAATGATGATGATGGTAATCATGATTGAAATTATGCTTTGAAAACCTACCCGATATCTTTATTGAAGTTTGAATGTGAAATAGATATCAAGTTATATAAAATATTTGAAAACTGAACCATGAATATGCTTTTTACAAACCTGTTTAACATATTTTGAATAATTTTGTAGAGCGTATCTTATTGCAGCCAACCGCAAGATAAATTTCTTCTCTGTATTCCCAAACAGTAGACGACTAGTATGTTCGTAAAGACACGTGGTTTCCCCGTCGGTCCTTTCATAGCCAATATACCCAGGGATTGTTATGCTATCAAGTATCAATCAATAAGATTTATAATCATCAATTTTGTTGGCAAATATAAGTATATTTTGTCGACTATCAAGTACAATTAAAATGCATATCTCTCTAAAAAACTTGTGTGCATATTAGATAAATGATATTATAATAAAAATACTCTGATACAGTCATTTCTGAAACTTGTGTATAGAATAAATAAAAAAGTAATATACATTGCACAATAGCTGATAACAACGAAATTGGCAAAAATTGTCTGAAAACATAAACCTCAATCATGGATTGAGCTCACGACTTATATAGGATACAGAGAAGCATTTTTATAAACAACCTGATATTGAGTTTGGTATTTAGTAACATGTTAACTGTCGTTAATGAACTAGGTACAATTATGACCGTCAATTTGTAGCCTTGATATAACTTGATTACCCTCCCCCCACGCGCCCTCTTTCACGGAACTTGATCCCAGATTTTTCTATTTGTTATAATATTACATCACAATTATTTAATTATAAATATTTCGAATGGAATTAAAGATAGTTTAAGGCCAGAAAAAATAAGTTGAATGAAAATATCCTTTCCCGAGGTTCGGGCCCAGACCCTCTGGAAGCAAAAGTTTGTGCGCGACCATTTTCCCAGTATTTATAAGCGAATGATTAACGCTATTTTATTGATATACATTAAACAATATGATGAGCATCTAACTTATTTTTTACTGCAACAGTGCTTTTTGGTTATTTTTGTATATATTAAAAAAAAATCTATGGCAATTTGTTTAAAATGCCAATTTTCTAATACATGCACAAGATACTTTAATACAATTTAATTAGAATAACATGACTCAAACTAACGTACGTATTTATGACCCGCTTGGCAACCGTTGTAGGTTTTAAAATGGCATGTTCTTTCAGCTCCTCAAATACATTTATCCCGTGTGCATCTATCACTTGTAAACAGCTTCCGGACTCAAAGGTCACCTGTCCCATCAATAATTTGTATACATCTCCGCATAAGTCCTGCAAATAGTTTATGAAAACTTAAACTTTAAAGAATAGAGACAACACTAGCAATTAACTAACGTCATAAATGGAACACAATTTAAAGTATGAAAACATCTAAGGGTTCATTTCCAATGTTTATGTTATTAAACTAACTATTTTGCTGTGATTAGCATTAAACACGAAACTTATAACAGCAGTTTTAAACAAAGCATAGAACACAAACCCGGCAACAGCATTTGCCGCTCGACACAAGCCTTTGCTACAATAAACTACAATAAACTCGATTTTCATGGATATTGTAGCCACAATTTATTAATTGTTTAAGATCATACGCATTATCTATTTAGAACAACAGCAGGTCATCCAAAACATAATATGTTATATCCCCAA
Organism: Dreissena polymorpha; assembly: GCF_020536995.1. NCBI lineage: Eukaryota > Metazoa > Mollusca > Bivalvia > Myida > Dreissenidae > Dreissena > Dreissena polymorpha. The sequence goes on along the minus strand of NC_068362.1, from coordinate 78,758,843 downwards.
ACATATTTTAGACCACTGATTTATTATAAAAATGAGTATTAAGTTATACAAAATGGAGTGATGAAATGTATCAAATGAATGCAATATTTATATTTTACAATCAGCTTATTTACAAATGAAAACGAAGTTATAATTACAACAAGTTATAATTACATAAAACAAAAGGCAGTTTTATTTGATACAGACATGTCTTGTTTTTAACACATCAATAAGTCAATGTTTTACCTTTCCATTGCTTTTCGGATTACATGGAAACAAAGGGACTATCTGATAAGTGAGTTGATTTGATGACTTCATCCAGTACATGTGCAGTTCTCGATCACTGGATAATTCTGTCTTTAATGAAACGTCAAGACCGCAAATTGATTCTACATGTCGGCCGTCAAACGTATTATTCTCAAAGTGTTGGATGATTTTACGGTTTAATACGCCACTCAAAAATTCAACGTAAAACGGCGCTGAAAAAACACACAAATAAAATGAGTAATTGGTTCGGTTTACGTTCAAATCAAATACTGTTTTTATTTTGGAATGCACACTGATAATACCAAATTTGTAAAGCGTACTATTAATTGACCTATTCATATTATGTGATCATCTCGTTAGTAAGCTGGTTGGCGTGAACCTCGCCAATAAATCTCTTATATTGGTCAATCGACACAAACACGAACATTTGTTATAATGGATGTGACAACTTGTTCTTCGGTATATGGATTAAAATTGGATTGGATTCACACAGGAGAGGGAATCGTCGAGTTAGAAGAAAACTATCCAGTTAACTTAAATCGAGCGCCTAAGGTTAAGCGAAACGCTCTCGAGACCATTTCCTGGGTAGAATCAGTACTTGGTGTATATGGGAGGAGATCTCCCACGTTGGGGATCGGACCCGTGACCTCCCGATAGCTATGCAAACACATTATCCCCTACTTCACGGCGACCGTAGTTGAGTTAGCTAAGCGTCTGCTGTGTCAAGTAAGATTGACAGCTTTGATTTAGTTATTTTGTTACTTTAATGTTTTTAATGTTGTCTACTTGGCTTGTGATACATTCCATATTTACATTTTTATAGCGTCATGCTGTATACATATATTCCGTTCTTACCATTCCCTTTGTTCGCGTTCACTGTTTCGTTCACTAAGTTGCGAAATGCAACGGACACACATCCTTTAACGTTTCTTTCCTTCTCTGCAAAACCTATTTCATGTGACTTGAAGAAGGTTTTAGCCGCATAAAAATCGCCATTGAATTTATCGTTTAGCTACAAATAAATACATCAGCATTATTAAATAATGTATTTTCTTACTAAAAAGTGCTGCTCACATATTTTGTTTGCGGAAAAAATGTATAGGTTAGTATATTTATAGTTTTTACTTTTCTAGTTAATTTGTTCTCAATTAATGGCGGAAGAAGTTAAATAAACAAAATTATACGATTTTATTAAATGACCATGAACTAGTATAATATATAACATTTAGCCGAAAAACAAGATTCTTATCGATACCTTATCTACATATGTTTCAAAGTGATTAATGGCATATCTTGCTGCTGCTAGTCTTAAGATGTACATAAGAGATTGGTCTCCGCACAGCATGAGGCTCAACCATTCGTACACGGATGTGTTTCCTCCTCTGGGTTTTGTATATGCCTTATATCCAGGGACATTGATCCTGAAATACATTAAAACAGGAGAAAAGATAAAGCACACCCATCAACACATTAAAATTTGGAACAGCCATAGGAAACAAATGGAGGCTTTAACCTGAGCACACAAGTAATCACAATACACGTACATGTTTATAATAAACTGTATAGCCTAAGAGGATTGCAATCAAACCAAACATGTAATAAACATTTAATATTATTAAAATGTATTTACAGTTTAATAAGTCTTCGTCATTTCACATTTAGATAAGATTTATGAAACTCCAGAACAGGGGACGATTTCTTGTTATGGCTTCACTTTATTTTCTTCAATTATTTTTTGTGTGTAAGTTTTTTTAATTGTTTTTATGGTAGCATATCTGTTAACTGTTTATTGGTTTCTACACGCAATATAATACATACATATAATTAATTTCATGGTCTTCTTGAACATTTCTAAGTGATTGAAAATGGCTTTTTTCACTAAGAATGATCGCAAATTATAATACTTATTTATTTTAATGTTTCTGCATGTAGATTTTGTGGCTAAAAGTGTTACCAATTGTAGTACGGTGAAGTCCCATAAAACCCAAACTCTTCAGGTATATCTTTAAGTACGTTTTGTAAGAGAAAGGATAAATAAACAAAAATTTGACACTGCTTGATGTGTTTTTGTTGTTTGATCCTATTTCAATCGGCATTGGTGCTACAGTTTAGTGTTTTCATTGTCTTTTATACAAGATGCTTTTGACGACGGACTTGCGATGGCATGTATTTTTGTCGTTTACTATTAATTCAACTTAAAAACATTACAAATCAGTGTGTGCGCAGTCAAAAATAGAACATTCACCATACATATGCATTTCAATGTTTCGTCACAAATTACATTATAGAGAACTACTTTCAAACAGTTAAATGCTTACGTTCTAATTATTCGATCCGGTTTAATAAATTCCATTCCTTTTAGGTCGTCAAACATATCTTTTTTAGATTGTTCAAAAACTTCAAAGCAGCTTATCCACTTGTAAGGTTCCTGTTCTTTTATGTTTTCTATCAGAGTCTTGACCATGCCCTGCAATAATATAACAGCACAAATTACTTCGAATTCGCTAGAAATTGACTAAAGCGTTGAAACAATATATAAAAGTACACATTTACTGCAAATTGGCATGCCAATATCCACGTGTTTCCGTGTTAAATCTCGTTCTCTTATCAATAAAATGATATTCTGACAGTAACTGTAAACTATTTTTATGATAACAATTCTTACTTCATTGTGTTTGTATGGAATGTGGGTTTCTTTTGCAATGTTTGTGCCATCACTTGTAAACGCAGGTATAACACAATATCTGTGCGGATAGTTAGCTGACTTCATCCAAACAATATGCAGTTCTCGTGAACATGACTGGCTGGATTCCAAAGCCAATTTGAAGCCTGCTGTTGTCCGTACGTCTCGATCATGGTATTGATTGTTCTCGAAGTGTTGGGTCAGGTTACAGTGCAAAACGCAACCCAGTAATGCTGCGTGAAACGGGCCTGCGATAGCATAATGGAAAGTCATTGACATATGTGTTGGCAATTTTATGTTAGAATGTATTACACTTTTTAAAAATATCAAAAGTACCTGTACTTCCAGTAACTGCTAGTTGATGTAATAAATTGTCAAGCGCCATACATACACTTTCCTCAGTTAACGGAGATGTGAAATCGTTAAAATATATGCCGTGCAATTCGAAGAATATACGGGCCTCAATCAAAGGAGTTTTGGACTGATTAAATTCTTTCAACAGCTGAAATAAAAAAAACATTCACATAAGGGTGGCGCATATACTGTGTAGATTGCTATTATTTTAATAGATCTACTTACACAAAAAGATACAATTCTAATAAACCAAATTAATAAATACTACATGTATTAATGTCGATATTTTCTAAGATTTTGGTATTTTTGGGGGATAAAGAACACTCACTGCACGTCAGTATGCAATGTGTCATGTATTAAATGACTATATAAATAGCTACCACAGTCAAAATACATATTTTCAAAATATGATATGAAAACATGTTTTATTTTTAAACGTTCGCCCTATATCAAATACAGATCGCATTACCGCTTTAAGATATGTATCAAAATGCTGTATTCCATATCGTGCAGCAGCTAATTGAAGAGTGCCCTTCAAATTGTTGTTGCCACACAGAAGATGACTAATCAGTAGGTAAAGATCCGCAGTTTCCACTCCAGGAATCCCATATGTCTTAAACCCAGCAATATCTATCCTGTAATAATAATCTTACGTGAAATATCCGTCTACGATCCGTCTTATACTTTATGCATTCTACTCGCTTCTACAAAGATAATGTTATGTATGCAGAACTCCGTTCATATGCAAATTATGCGGTCATTTCCCCGAAAGTTAATACACTGACGACTTAAAGAAACAATTCAATGATATAATTAACATGTGTAATTTTTAGACTATGTCGCATTGTCGAAATATTGATGAACACCCCCCAACACACACACACACGCACGCACACACAGACACAAAGGCACGTTTCGTTATATAAAGTGAGGCATAATATTCTCGTTTAGAAACTCTACGTTTAAACGTGGACATTATTCAGCGCATTTGTTTAAATGTTCGTAATTCACGTCATTTTCCAAATGGACAACTTCATTTTACAGATTCACAACGTAATATCATAGGACAACTTTACAACAAACAAACATTCAGACAAAGAGACAGACAAGATTGACGGACTGACGACGATGCACAACCAAGTTACCAAACAGCGTTAGTCTCCGTCTACTTTGTTGCGTGTGGTATAAAGCATATATATTGAATTATTCTTTATCACAGATAGACCTACGAATTAATTGTGGCACAGTTGGTCAGCTCCATAACGTCCTTCTCTTGTAAGTTGTCATACATAAAGCCTTGATCGAAAGTAAAGCCTTCATTGTTCTTTAAACTTGCGTAGGCCTCCTTACACCAATCCTGAAATTCAGGTGTTTTGTTTTACAATTGACATGTTTCATGTCCACCATGTTTAAATTAATTAGAAAGGCATAGCTGATTAAACCATATTGCATTAAAATATGTAAGAAAATAAAAAGTATTGTATATCGATTCAAAGTCGATTGAGAATGTTTTACATCAGCTATTAAAATCCGGACGAAAAAAGCTATGTGCCTGTAGAACGAGCTTGATCATTGCAGTGAAAGGATGGATTATAGATAAAACTATCATATCTATGCCGTGACTCTACCGCTGCGATTTAAACTCCTGAGCATTGGACGCCCATAGACTGCGGTATGCCATACATATAAGCGCTTTAAGAAACTGTATCTTCATGAATATTGTTTCCAGTTCGAGTAATGTATTGCTTACCAGCTTTAGCTATGATTTGTCTTATTTAACGGTTTATTCATACATATAATACCGCACAACATATCACAGTCATCAAACTATGAAGTAAATGATCATGTCCTAACAAATTTAAACAAGTGACATTAAGTTTGTATTGAAAGTCATAAAATAAACATGTAGCATGCCCTAAATTGTTTAAATTTAATGTAATCCTTCCTGTCAGAAATCATGAAAAATAATTATTCCCCTTAACAACGTTATTGAGATTATGATGAGTGGTAACACAGATTACACCTTATGACCTGCATGTTTCGTCACTTAAAAAGAAGAATTATTTCGGATACGATGTTTTCCGATCCCGCGCTTTTGCAGTCGATGGTGCCATTTTTTTTTAAAGGAAACTAACTTGTAAAGATGGACAAATTTGGCATCAACAGCAAATAAGTATAGACATTAGCTCATTATATCTAGTAAAGGTTATTTCTTTGGGGACGAATTTTACAATGAGTGTAAGTCACATTGTAATAGAAAGATTTGTGACTTCAAATAATACTCAGAGCGAATATCACGAAAACAACTCTTTAAACATTTGGTTATTTCAAAGTTTAACTGCTAAAAAATCAATAAACATTCGATTTTGCTTCATTTACAAATATGTTAAGACATAATTTAAGTTACGTTTACTTTGTATTCAGATTGCGATACTGTTTTATAAAATCGTCTAAAAGTCCTGTAGTAACTGTGTTTGCTGCTTTATCAACATATTTTTATGTCAATATATTTTTTAATGAACTGTTGTTTGAAACACTGAGAAATGCTTTCTTGATTATATTCAACAGAGTTTTCAAAACGTTATTAAAACATTTAATTGTTTTGAAACTCAGTTCCGACAACTGTGTTTAAGTCAACATTGTTGTATTCAAACTTAACCTTATTTAAGATGATTATCTTAAATACACAAAACTTTAAATTGTTTAAATTCTTTAATACTCACCTGGGGTGTATAATTTTGTGTTTGCGAGCTTGAAGATCTCCTGTGTGCAGCCGTTGTATCCGTTCGGGCTTGAACAATGTTAACAAATCTCAAGACTTTATATAATGTACTGTAGCAGGAATAACTAATTAAGTGTTAGGATGTCTGTAAAATATTTAGTTTGTAATAATACTTTGTTAAGTAGCATTTGTTTTATGTTATTTATGTTAATATAATTATCCAAACTTTAGTTGTAGGTATGTTGTTTTTTCTAAACGAGTTAAACTAGACTATGATTTTGCTTAATACAAGTAAATCACCAAACAATATAATTTTGAGGAAAGACCTGATTGCTCAAAGTATTTACTTTTACTAACGTAGTGTTAAGTGATCATTTATGCTAATCGCGCAAATTTCACTTTGGTTCAAACGCTCGGGCCCGCTGAAACTTTACGTACCTGTGGAGCTAAGCGAAACAAATACAATGTTCATGTGTGTTAAACCGAATGACTTTCGACATAAAAAGTAAATATTTCATGTTAAAGGTATATTTTATTTTCAACAGTTTAATATATTTTAAATATTGTTTCTAGCATAGCCCAGTTTACTACATTCAATCTTAAATAGGCTTTCAAACAAAAAAGCTTTTATAATTGAAAACATATACCACAAATTACTAATTATGATAAGTGAAGAATGACACTTGTTACATCCAACGTGATCCTTAAACTTCATCGTTCCATAATTCTTATAACATCAACCCGTGAGTGTTTTTCAATATTACGAACATTTGAAGGTAGTTGTACAGATAATAGTCGACTCGTTCACTACTTCAGTTAGCCCGTAGTCTGTACGACCGTTGTGGCACCACAGCTGACATGGCAACCAAACCTCTCCTTTCTTTTCGTCTTTCGGACATTCTCATGGCTTCAAGTATTCACCAGTGCTCCATCTAGGATTTAAAAAGGGCAGGGGGCTTTTTTGTCAAAAGGGCGCTTTCGACGCGCAGTAATTTGTCAAAAGGGCACTATCGAGCGCGCTATTTTTTCTAAAATGCTTCCTGTTGCATGTTAATTTATATGTTATTAATAATTGTTAGAATATATTATTCCCATTATTATTTAACCATTTAAATATAATGTCTACAATGAGAAATAAATTAATTACTTGTTATGTAATAAGAGATAAATTATCATATGTAAAATATATTTTTTTTTAGGGCAGGGGGCCCTAGGAAGGGCAGGGCAGAGGTTCGGGGGGGCAGGACGAAGGTTCGGGAGGGCAGGGCGGAGGTTCGGGAGGGCAGGGCGGGGCGCCCTCAAATTTAGGCCTAGCTGGAGAACTGATTCACCCAGTCCATTATAAGATGTTATCTTCCCATCGTTTCTGCCTCTCTTTCTCCCTCTCTTCTTTTCTCGGGTGGCTGATGAGGCTGATATTTATATTGTTCGTGCACGGCTGTAAGACTTGTAAGTTGACTTTCTTTGGGAGGGTGATGATGAGGGATAGCGTCCACGGTATTGGCCATTCCATGTCTGCAAGATCGTTTTGCAGATGGTCAGTAAGGTGCTGGTTATCTCCCCCCTGCCGGCACCAACTCTTCCTTGATGGTGTCCGTTCATGCTTACTTACCCATTTTCAGCGATCTGATTGCTGTTTCAACGTTTTCACGAGGGATGGAGTAGTCGTCGTTGTCGAATGAATTCTGGACTTCTGCGTAATCGGTGGCTCTGTAGTTGTACAATGCTGATTTAGTATGTTTGCCATGTTTTAGGATGTCTTGTTCCTCCGTCAGACATTTGCCATCTTTGTTCTTGATCGTGTCGGATTTGTCCCGCCGTTGTGTTATGCTCGTCCGATCTTTCACCAGCTGGTAAGCTTTCTCGTTGTTGTTATTCTTCAGCAAGAAAATTATCGTTTAAATACAATAGCCAAACGTTATAAATGTACAAACCTTGAGTGTCGTGGATTGAGGCTTTGGTAATAACGGCTGGGCATGTTGAAGTTCCGTGCTCTAATATGCGAGCAGCTGCAAAAAATAAACAATTCAAATGAACCGATTTTCAATACCTGTAGAATATAATTTAATTAGTATATTAGTATGTGATCTGGTTATCGTTAAGCTCTGTGTTACAGACGGTGATAAACGACATTACTATATATGTAGAGTCTTTGTTTTTTCTGCTTTGTTTGTTTTTTGGTATAGAAATAGATAAGTTAAATGTTTCCCGATGTTAACAATTACCATTGATATTGTATATGATTTATAATGTAACATGGCACCAACATTTAACGATTATAATAAAGCATTGGTGACCACAAACTTTAAAAAATAAAAACAAAATAAAATCTATTGAACAAAAATCAATACCAAACGGGTAGAAGTAATTCATGGACTGTTGCATTGGCAATGTATTAAGTGTTAACATGCACAAGAATTCCGCTCAGTATATTTTATGCTTTATGCAGGACAAAGCTTTTGCACATCTCTTACGTACACTTCTTACGTGTCTTAGTTTGAAGCAGTACTTATCGTCAGTCGAGTGGTCGAATTGATGTACTGTTTATACAGGTATGAAACGACGAAACAAATTAAGCAGTTAACAACTTAAAATGAGACAACATCATGCAAGAAAATGAATGCACTAAACGTTGCTGAATGAACGGCTACAGACTTTGGCGAGTCTTTTTTAAAACATTTATCCCAAATATTGCATTTAATTTTTGTATTTTTAAAGATGTGATTTCATAATAAAAAAACACACACTCGTGACCTGCCAAAAGAATCGTGCGTTTACCCAAAGTATGTAATGAAAAATCTTTCCGGTGTAAAACTTGCACAAATATTACACATAACTAACATTCCAGCGGGCACTATTAGATGCGCGCGCATCTAGTCAGCGGGCGCCATTCTGAATAGCGCCCGCTGATTAGATGCGTGCGCATATTTACCGGGCACTATTCAAAATAACGGACCTGTGTAGTTAATACTCGCAAAGAAGAAAAAAAAATATGTGAGGTAAAATATTAACAAATGCATTTATGATCATCGGAAGGGCACTTTGCGATGTTCGGTTTCTCGGCGATTATTACAAAACTGCAGAATACTGTACAGAGAAATTCAAATATTACGCCCCCATTATATCCCATTTTATAAAATACTGATTTCAATTTCTTTTATCATAAACAGCGCAAGCATGAACCGCCCTTTAAATGAGTCTGCGTACCTTTGATTGGAGGTGACAATATGGACCTGGGGGTAAGTCTTTTATACCGCTTTCATTTAAGTGTTTGTTTATAATATAATTTGTTTCACAAAGTTATGATTTTAAACGACATATTTCAAAACTAATCCATAAAATCACATTTTAAACAATATTTATTAATCTTTCAAGTTAACTTGCATACATGTTCTTACTATTAAAACAATTATGTTCTTACGAACCTCCAACAATTGATAAATTAAAAGAACGTTATTGATGTTAACTATGCCTGTACATTAAACCCTGAATGAATAAATAAACACAACCATACAAGAAACCAAATCGAAGTATATATTTCAAGATCCATTATTTTATTAATCTGTGTTTTCTTTATTGAATCTCAATTGAACTTATAATTCATTTTCAAATGCAATGAGCTTATCATTCCGTACTTTATCTACGACAAGGACCGGAAAACGCCGAATGACGAGATTATCGTACATTTGGCTAAAAAGGATTTACCTACAACTGAAATCACGAACATATGGTACTTACGTTAAAAATTGACTGTCTTAGTACCAAGTTTAATGAACAAAAACTATTAATAGTGTATCACTAGAGACATGATTTTAATAAAGGATTCGACTCGGCAAATTCAATGACATTTATAAATATTGTTTGTGTCGCCATTTCTAAACACGATGCACGTAAGCTTTACTGATTGTCATGTTACTTACATTGATTTATGAAAAGAGGACTCTGGTTGTATAATTCAAATTTCAAGTTGCTAAGAAAATTATATAAAATTGCAAAAAATGATCTGTTATTGCGCCCACATGTTCTCCAGAAAGTGAAGCGATTATTAAAAAAATAAGCGTTTGGCAAAAAATAGATTAGTTGAAATTTAAATTACAAACTCGTGGAAAGAATTCGGTGTAGAAGCAAATGAGAGCATGTTCTTGAATTCATTTGTTTTGATTACTAATCCATCGGTTGGCTTACTTTGCACTTCTCTAGGTCTATGCGAGGTTGGTACAGACATGCCGCTCGCGATCTTTTCCTCGGCGTCCACAGACTTGCCGCTCGCGATCTTTGTCTCCGTGTCCACAGACTTGCCGCTCGCGATCTTTGTCTCGGTGTCCACAGACTTGCCGCTCGCGATCTTTGTCTCGGTGTCCACAGACTTTCCGCGCGCGATCTTTGTCTCGGTGTCCACAGACTTGCCGCTCGCGATCTTTGTCTCGGTGTCCACAGACTTGCCGCTCGCGATCTTTGTCTCGATGTCCACAGACTTGCCGCTCGCGATCTTTGTCTCGGTGTCCACAGACTTGCCGCTCGCGATCTTTGTCTCGGTGTCCACAGACTTGCCGCTCGCGATCTTTGTCTCAGTGTTAATTTCTTGGACACCTACAAAATATGTTCATCGTGTAGATTATATTAGTCATGTGAGGGTGATCGGTTTTTAAAAAATACGTTAAAACGACATACCTTTGCCAAAATGATCAGTCACAATGCCCAACTTATCTGCAGGGGATATGGTAGAATGTAAGGCAAACACTTTTTGCTTTTTCTCGTCCGCCTCAATCGTTTGCAACGGTATCTTTTCTGAAACACGAATTTGTTAAATACAATAATATCGGAAAACAAATACATTTGACATTGCTTATATAATAAATTTAGTGAAATAAGTTGATTCAAATTTTCATTTCGTCTTACTGGTAATAATTTTGAAACTATTGTTTATTCATGTCGGGGCTGAACAAGTTGCTTAGTGTCTAAATTCTGGTTTAATCCATTCTTAATGTAAACTGAAACTGACAAGAATCGTACGATTGTTTGAATTCCGTAATATAATGCTGTATATTACGTTACCACGGAATCCTTATAAATCAAATTAATGTAGTCAGTTGTTGTTGTACTCTTTTGTAAATTTACCTTGCTTAAAATGCGTTATTGATTTCCCCGGATGACTAAGCACCAAATGTAAACATTTACCTGTCAAATAATAAATTGCCGAATGATCTACTTTGATAGTAGTATATTGTTTTATGACAGACAGACAGACAGACAGACAGACAGACAGACAGACAGACAGACAGACAGACAGACAGACAGACAGACAGACAGACAGACAGACAGACAGACAGACAGACAGACAGACAGACAGACAGACAGACAGACAGACAGACAGACAGACAGACAGACAGACAGACAGACAGACAGACAGACAGACAGACAGACAGACAGACAGACAGACAGACAGACAGGCAGACAGATAGACAGACGGACGGACGAACGGACGGACAGACGACGGACAAAGACCGGTCACAAAAGCTCACCTGAGCAATCAGGTGAGCTAAAAAGATGCAATGATTATAATGCACACATGTCAGATGGATAACAAAGTTATAAGGTGTTCAAAACATCTACATGATAAATTCCATTTTTGATTGATTTTATAATTAAATTCTATCAACTTGACCATTATATTGTTTCATGATCCTAGGCGTAAGCTTTCTTGAGTTATCATCCAGAAACCATTTTACTGTGTCAAGTAACAGTGACCTTGACCTAGTGACCTAAAAGTCAATACATGTCATCTGCAAGTCATGATCAATGTACCTATGAAGTTTCATGATCTCAGGCATAGGCCTTCTTGAGTTATCATCTGGAAACCATTTTTCTAAGTTGAAACACTGTGACCTTCACCTTTGACCTAGTGACCTGAAAATCAATAGGGGTCATCTGCGAGTCATGATCAATGTACCTATGAAGTTTGATCATCCTAGCCATAAGCGTTCTTGAGTAAAACAATTTTACTATTTTGGGTCACTTCAATGTACCTATGAAGTTTCATGATCCTAGGCGTAAGCGTTATTGAGTTTTCATCCGGAAACCATTTTTCTAATTTGAGTCACCGTGACCTTGACCTTTGACCTAGTGACCTGAAAATCAATAGGGGTCATCTGCAAGTCATGATCAATGTACCTATAAAGTTTCATGATCCTTAGCATAAGCTTTCTTGAGTTATCATCCGGAAACCATTTTAATATTTCGGGTAACTTTGACCTTGACCTTTGACCTAGTGACCTGAAAATCAATAGGGGTCATCTGCAAGTCATGATCAATGTACCTATGAACTTTCATGATCTTAGGCATAAGCGTTCTTGAGCTTTCATCCGGAAACCATTTTACTGTTTCGGATCACCGTGACCTTGACCTTTGATCTAGTGATCCGAAAATCAATAGGAGTCATTTGTGAGTCACGATCAATGTACCTATGAAGTTTCATGATCCTAGGCATAAGCGTTTTTGAGTTATCATGCAGAAACCATTTTAATATTTTGGGTCACCGTGACCTTGACCTTTGACCTAGTGACCTCAAAATCAATATGGGTCATCTGCGAGTCATGATCAATGTACCTATGAAGTTTCATGATCCTAGGCGTAAGCGTTCTTGAGTTATCATCCGGAAACCATTTTACTATTTCGAGTCACCGTGACCTTGACCTTTGATTTAGTAACCTTTAAATCAATAGGGGTCATCTGCGAGTCATGATCAATATACCTATGAAGTTTCATGTTCCTAGGCCTTAGCGTTCTTGACTTATCATTCGGAAACCATCTGGTGGACAGACATACGGACCGAAATGAGCAAAACAATATACCCCCTCTTCTTCGAAGGGGGGGGGGGCATAAAAATGTGACTTCCATAGTGTTCAATCACAAGGATTGACCGAAACCATTTTTGAACTCAACTTTCGTATCAAGGAAACAAATGTTCTGACCAAATTTCATGAAAATTTGGCCAAAAATGTGACTTCTAGAGTGTTAATATGTTTTCACTATATACATATAGAGAAAAATGCCCCGCCCACTCGCGGCCATGTTTTTTCACCGATCCGAACCATTGTCAAACTCGTCCAAGAAATCAATAAAACCAATGTTTTGACCAACTTTCATGATGATTGGGCAAAAATTGTGACTTCTAGAGTGTTTACAAGGTTTCTCTATAGCCAAATAGGAAAAACTGCCACTATATACATATAAAGAAAAATGCCCCGCCCACTGGCGGCCATGTTTTTTATCACCGATCTGGACAATTTTAGAACTCGTCCGAGATATCAATTAAATCAATGTTTTGACCACTTTTCATGATGATTGGGCAAAAATTGTGACGTCTAGAGTGTTTCCAAGGTTTCTCTATAGCCAAATAAGGAAAACTGCCCCGCCCACTGGCGGCCATGTTTCTCAACAGACCGGAACCACTTTTGAACTCAATCAAGATATCATTAAGACAAACATTTTGACAAAGTTACATGAAGATTGAACATCAAATGTGACTTCTACAGTGTTTACAAGGTTTTTCTTTTCTTAGACCTAGGCCCGTATTCACCAAACGATTCTTAGACTTATGTCTAAGAATAAAGAAAATTCTTTAAATTAGAATATTCAAGAATTTCTTTAATTTTGAGTCAAACTCTGCAGTTAACATCTCTATCTATATTATTCTTCATATAGAACATTTTGTTAATGACATAATCACCAGTGGAGGCCTGTATATGTTCAAACACTGAACACATTTTTCTTGATTCTAAGTCTATTCTCTATTCTTAAGTCTAAGAATCGGTTGGTGAATACCGGCCCAAGTGACCTAATTTTTAACCCGGCACAACCCACTTTCGAACTCGGCCGAGATTTTATTGGGGCAAAGCTTCTGACCAAGTTTCATGATGATGAGACAAGAAATGTGGCCTCTAGAGTGTTTACGAGCAAATGTTAACGGACGGACGGACGGACGGACAGAGAAACAGCCACACAGACAGACAGACGAACAGACAGACAGACAGACAGACAGACAGATATACAGACAGACAGACAGACAGACATACAGACAGACAGACAGACAGACAGAAATTTTCAACAACGCATTATGAAAAAGAAAATAGTAATAGGAACGAAGTTTTATATATTTTTACAAAGCAATTACTTATCAAACAAAGTGGCGTGAGCACAAATTAAATATAATTACAACAAAACAGAAAAAAAGAAAATGAAAAAAGAGGATGAACATTTAAAGTATTCTTGCATTAATAATAGATATTTGTACTTTAAGTGATTCTTTTACAAAAGGCATTCTTTTATAAGTTCTATTTTATAATTCGATTGCAGTAAATTTAAATATTTATACAATGATGACCTTTTGTAATATGTGTTTTATGTTTTTTTTCTAATGTTTCTAAACGCCGGGCAAATGCAAGTAAAAAGAAATTCATCTTCAATGTCGGTCGAATCGCAACAAATGCAGTATCTTAATATCTAGAAACTTATCTTGCATAACGACCGGTTTGAATTTGTAGTGGATGGGCTGACAATCTTAATCTAGTGAAAAGTAACATGAAGCGTGTTTTTGCATCAAGATACTATCGTATTTAATCTGAATATATTAAAAGTTGAACTTGAAATTACCTGTCTTCTGTTTAAAAAAGAATACAACTATACAGGCTGCAATTAATAAAGATGCTCCCGTGACTACCACTTGGAATATTCGTATATTCGGCATTGACTCATTCGGAGATTTTTCTGAAAGAACAATTATGTCAATTGCAAAATAATAACATCTTTGAAATTGAGCTTTACAATTAAACTACATATTTACACATGGCAACATCACAATAATATTAAGACGAGCACACAACACCAATAAAATATTGAACGAGCCGATATTATATTTACAAAAATGTATTGTTATTACATGTCTTTCTTTTATTCGCTGTATTCGCTATATACATGTTGAATATTTATGCTAATGTAAACGCACGGCAGTTAAAATATGAAATATGTCGTGAGATTTATGTTCTTTAAGTTACTTAAAACGTGTATAAAATGATAAACTTTGTTATAAGACCAAATATGTGCAGGTCTTCAATTGTTTTACCGTCAAGTAGGCTTAAATTATATTATTATATTTTCGCAAGAAGGACTCTTTCAAAATCGGTTCGGAAATTATAGTTTAAATAAACTCAAACTGATAAATAGTTGTGTTGTTTATATGTGTAAGATATTTGATCGTCAACAAATCAATCGTTGGGACATCATTTCATGACGTTTTTTGTTGAAATCAGGTCGAAGTATGAAATGACTAAACATTTTTGAATGTTTCTTAAAGTGAACACATCGTTTTTCTTTCTACAATAAGCTTTTTTAAAAGATATATCATGTTGTTGTTGTTTTTTCATTTTAGTTTTTTACATTTTGATAATCTCATGAATTAATCGTTTTTTTAAATTCGCATAAGGGTATCAAATAAAATTAAAAATCGTGAACAATATTTGTAAAATATAATCTTATATTCAACTTTCAGTACAGCAAATGATTTATTTGTGCCAATGCTTTCATGATTAAAAGACGGTAATTTACAAAGAACGCCAATATACGAAGAAATCACAAGAAGACCACTTATTCCTAACTGTGCCTCAGGACTTTAACAAATACTCAAAAGAGTGCATGAAATGACAAATCTTTTAAGATACTATACAATTGATTGTAATGAAAATGTGGTATATGAGTATGATATTTACATACAAAACCAACACTTTTTTAAACATAATTCATTGCATTTTGTTACTATTCAATAGCCAGGTGTTCGTTTTACTTAAGATTACATAACTAATTGTACATATACCGGTAGACAAAGTTGTGTCCTTGTCTTCAACAACAGTTGTAAATACGGACGCGATTTCATGGTCAGAACTATAACAAAGAACAGAGCTTCATGCAAATGAGAATATCAGCATGCACTCATCCATAAGGAACTACTTTATAACATTGATGATCACGTTTATTTAAAATTTGTTTTAATATTAAAATGCCATCATATGTCACTAACTACTTAATTATCAACAACATGAACATTATGAACATTGAAGTTTTTGAATCATATGCAGGTGTTAACGTGTTCATATTTATGTGGAGCACATAGGCATGAAGTGCCTTAATTATTTTGGAAATGAATTAAATACTGTTACAACTCGCATAATGATCTTGAAACGAAACTAGATAATATTTACACGTTTAAACATTACTATTAAAACTCACTTTCAACGTCATTTATACCTATACTTAAAAAACACATCATAAACACAGTCACAGACGTACCTTTTCAGTTTGTTGCAAATATCAGATTCATCTGATCTTGCGAATCCGACGGGGCATTCATTTACACACGTGTAATCTTGAAGAATAGGAAAGCAATTGCACATTTATTAACAAAAGCTTTGTTGACACTAAGAATAAAGATTGTTAACTCCGAATCTACTTTATATGCTTGAATTTCATTAATATGCTTCATTTCAAATAAAGTATAAAAAAAAGACTCACTCAAAGAAAGAACTTTGCCTTCGGGACATTTCTTCTTGAAGCAGCGTTTATTTTGATAAAAACACATTTCCTCTGATTGCGCTGCATAACCATTTCTTGTGTCACATCGACAATATCCGTCAGTTTTTGTTAGTTCCAAATATGAAGTTTTGTCACAGTCAACCTTGTGCTCAGCCTTCACACACAAGTTTGTTTTTATAGCAGGACATTCACTAAAAACCGCCGATGATGTGTTATGTCGACCATTGTACATGTTTTGTCGGTAACATGGTCGGCAATACACATAAGCTTTGCCACTCTGTTGTAAAGATATTTGAGGTTCTTCTCCTATAAAAATATCAAGCAAACATACAGCAAATAATATTTATCGTTGTTTTCTCTTGAAACAACACTTGAACATTCTTAAATGTCAAAATAAAACGTCGGTTTAAAATTTTCGCTATAATCATGATACTTCACAATACTCATCGGTATATTTTCTACATATTATCATGACCGAAAATCATTATATAAAGATTATGATTAAATTGCGCATACCTGCCAAACATAATATTTCTGCTGCGCACGTTTCAATGAATAAGGCCTTGTTGTGCAAATCTCTGGCACAATGATATCGTGTACTGGGGGTGCAGTCTTTGCGTTTTGCCTGACAATACCACCGACAGGACCCATATACAGGACATGAGCCGTCCCATTGTTGTACTTTCTTACAATACCATTCACAGTCAGGGCGCTCTTTTAACTCGTATGTTGTCGAATGATGAACAACAGCCTTTAAGATATGAATAACTAACTTTACTGATAAGTATTAATATCTGTTTTACGATTCCTATACATGTACAAAAATTAAATATTTATACACAACATGTACAAATGGTTTTATTAAAATACACATAGCAATGATGCTCAATTACATAAACTCACCAAGATGAATGCATAGCTCATTATTTTAACATATTTCCAGGTTGAACAGATTGCCCTCATTCTTTCCTGCAAAGGCAATTACATTTTCAGATAAGGTTGTAAAGCGTGTAGATATAAAATTGATTAGCACGTGTACGGATAAGCTATGGTAGGCATTTTCAGTTAATAGAGTTATACGGCACTCACTTTTTAAAGATCATTCTCCTTTATTGAACAAGGAACAAGAAAATGCGCATTTCATTCAACTCAGTCAAAAGTTAAAAAAAATACAAGAATTAAATACAATATACCTGCTTTTTCTTACTCGATTACTCGAGATAATCCTATGTCGGATCACTTTCTTTGTAAACAAATCGCTTATATTCACCTCCACCAGCTATTTATCCAGGCAGTGTTGAATGATAAACATGAATGAGATTGTCACATACAATGATTTAAATTACAGACATAAAATATGTATTCATGCGAAAACAAACTTTATTTAAAGGGACCTTTTCACAGATTTTGGCTTGTATTGAAGTTTGTCATTAAATGCTTTATATTGATAATTTTATACATTGGATCTCAAAAGCTCCCGTAATAAACAACAATAAAATTAAAGAAAGAATAAAGGTAACCCTCAAGTGGGCTCGAACCACTGATACTTAGAGTAAAAGTTTAACGCTTAGACAACTCGGCCATCCGTGCTTACACAATACATGATTATTTTATACTTTATGTAAGCAGTCCTTGTAGTGGCACAACATATATCGACATCCACAGAACATTCCAAATTATTCAATCGTTTCGCGTTGCAACGCTTTATAATTTTCAGGTTTTTAAATCTAATATTTTACAAATATCCATTATATGCATATTTAAGAACATGGTTAACGTTTAGTATTACTGTTTCCTCACATATATCATAACTACAACGAAAATTTGCGAATCTGAAACATTTTTTTTGGTATATTTTATTTTTTCAATTTACCAAAACGTGAAAAGGTCTCTTTAAGAGCAGTGTAGTTAGTTACACGTTTTCTCATGTTATATATTGGTGGGATGACAAAGTAGGACATCATGAGGTATGAAACAAAAGTAAAACCATTGAAAAAGATTACAATTTGTTAAAATAAAGAAGGCATTCGATTCCTCAACACGGTGTATCATTGTTTTTACTACTTTCAAGGACAATTAAAAATGTACACATGTATAAAATGTTAACTTTCGATTTCCATGTACGGTACATGTCTTAATAATTTTAATAAGAAATCAAATAATCATTGTTAATATTAACCTTAAAGTGTACACGCCTTTATGTAGTCTTCATTGTGGTACTGTAATTTAATATCCAATTTGACGTTTTGTTTTAGATCCAAAGTTGTATAATTAACCAAATGATAGAAAAACACAATGCACCTGTAAATTAATGTAAAAGGAAGTTTATTAATAGATATGAGCAATAGCAAACATGCGTCTTTGAACGTGTACTGAGCACTACATATCGTCTCATTTAAACTCACCTGCAGTCCAGGTATTGAAGTTGTTGGATGATGCAATAGTAAATGTTTACTTTACAATCAGCCAACTATTTGCTGACATGTTTTAAAAGAAAAGATAACATGAAAGGAACACTTGTGTAATATTGATGGTGTAAATACGTGGAACTCAATGACAATTTGTTTTATCGTGTATGATCAATTGATGTATTTTTCTTCGAACAAACAAAACAAGTATCTTATTTTCCAAAAAACTATTCTGAAAATGATGATCCAAGGATCACTTCTTATGTGATCTCACACATAATTTATTGTGGTCATCCAAATTCACATTCATACATATGTATTATCTTTTCAATAGATCGACAACATCTTAGGTCCATGGAGGGTTAATAACATTTTGTCGACATCAAATGTTACTATCACAATTAACCCCAACTTCAAGAATATGGAGATTCGCGTGGCAAGATCCATGCAAAAAGTATCCATGATCTCCTCAGCAGACTCTGTCAGACAGGCTACATGGAAATGAGGTATGTATTTCAATAAGGTTTGTGACTTTGTTATGCAACATCTTTGTGTGTGTAATGAATAATATGGTTAAATGATAGATAAACATTTGGTATCATGCATACTTGTCTTTGACTGAAACTTATTGAAGTACTTGTGAACCAACCTGAATATTATTTATTATCAAACAACGACTTCAACGGAAATATGGTGTTATCTTTTCAAAGACATCGCTGTCCATGATGAAAATGAGACCTGACAGATAAAGGAAGATGTTGATGCTTATTTCAAACGTTGCAGAATTGTAAAAAACCGGAAGTGAAACTCGTGAACTGTTTTGTATAGGATAAAATGTCTCATATAATCACTATCGGTGATTATACATCACCGCGTCCTGTGTTAAGCATGCAGAAATATTGCAAGTGAAGCTATGTTATTATGCATTCAAAGGACGCACACATTTTGAAAGAAGTATGACCAGTCATTCCGTTTTAAGGAATTGTGCACAAATTATGTTAAATTCATATTTACCATTGTACATTTCTGTCAAGTTATACCCCGGATCATTCGATGATCGACCAGCCAAACAGCAATGACTTGAGTGGTCGTATTTCTGAGTAAAACATGATGGTAAATTGTCAGTTGAAGAAACTTATATTCCAAGTTCGTATGCAAATTGGTCCAAACTAAATTTGACAAACCGCAGGAGCCAAAATGTTGCCCAATATTCATTATGAAGGAATTTTACTGAAAATCCGCACGAAAATATGTGAATATATATGATTACAAATGCATTTATGATTAGTACTTGTAACCATTATTAAAATTTTACTTTCCACATGTTTTTTCAAGCATCCGGGCCGGTTGTGATTTTTTGGAGGGATTCGTTATGACTCTTAAGATAACCCAGCTATAAAATGATTTCTAACGATCAATATTTACTTTGTTTAAGCCTTTCTCGCATAATTACGTTTAATCCCGACTCGATCGATTCCCGAAAACAACAGTATGCGTCTAAACTCGATTCGCTCTTTTACCGCAAACTTTTGACTTTCCCTGTCACTATCCATTACCCGCTAATCGCATAGAATACAGACTTCCTCTTTTTTTAAGCAAATTTTGGTTAACGTTGATGATAAATGGTTTAAAGAACTTCATTAGCACAAACGTTCGCCATTTTCTTAAGAATCGTGTACTTTTGTATAGAAAGCCAAAGGGGACCCCGCTAAAATACATATAATTATATAGTTATTATCATTTTTCGCGGAACTTTCATGTAGGAATCTCGGGAATCTATATTTTCGCGGAATTGTGCAAATCATCGTAGAAAAAAGCGGGTTCAAAAATTGCGCGGAACGTTCATTGAATCCTCATCTTCGCGAACTGTGCAAAGATCGCACGGAACTTTCGTATCTTCCTCTGAACAATTGTCGATTAAACAACGTACAAAAAGCGGGGTCTAAAAATCGCGCGGAACTTTCATATCTTCGGAATAATTAGACATTGAACTTCTGTACAAAAGTCGGGTTGCTATGTAAATTGCGGGTTTCTAATCAAAAATCGCGCGGAAGATTCATTACTCAGCGCGATTTTTCAATAGCATTGACTTACTGCACGAAATTCGGGTTGCTATGTGGTTACGCGATAAAATTTGATTTGTTCCGACACCTAGAATGAACCAATCAAATCTCGCGTCTTATCCAGCGTTCGTGCAGTCATCATGATGACGGTTGTTTCACATTAACACAAAACCTTTTAAGGGCGAAAGAGTGATCAATTTTGATGACATTAGCTATGAGGTTAGTATTAAACATACATGAATTATGAATTTGAATGCAATTAAAACAGCTCAAGAGTATCGAGTGTTGTTTTCACGGTTTGTCGATATGCAAACGTCTCTGATAAAAAATAAACACGTCATATGTCGTCAAAAAATGAACTATAGTGTTTGTGGGTAAGAAACATCTTCCCTTAAGCTCAGTTAGTAGAGAGCCAAGTTATTGTTATGGTAGTCGTGTGCTCTAGTCCAGCACCGTATACATCTTCAATTAAAAAGAACAAGGCTTTACAGGCAATTCATCCCAAAGGCAACTCGTACCTATTTTTGTCAGCTCGTACCTCATTCAAACTATTCAACTTGTTACATCTGTCTTATTTTGTCACAATTGTCAAATCCTTGATAGACACCAACCATAAAGTGTCAATTTTCATCAACACTTTCGCTGCTTCATACATATCTACAGCAGACAACTTGCATGAGAAATGCTTGGATAATTTAAGTGGAAACATTAAGAGGAAAATAAACATTGTCTCTATGAGTGTGAATTATGAGCTAACCATCCTACATCTATTTCTGTATATCGGGTACGGGTTTAGTTCGGGTAGGTAGAAGTTGACTAAAAACAGGTACGAGTTGACCACAATGGGTAGGGCCTAAGTGTTTACCACGGAACAATTTGACCGGCATGCAGAACAAGATTATTGATTATTATATTTAACTGTCACACAATGTCATTACAAACACAATGACTGTCAAGACATTCTAAACTCTTAAAGTTAACATATAACAGATGTACATGTCTGATATACTGACCAAATAAAATAACACAAGATTCACACCAGATACAACGCAGTTTCAAAACTCAACATTTTGTCTGCATGGCAAGCCAATTTAGTCCAACAAATTTGATTTAACCAGTGAATTATGAGCTATATTTCTTAAAGCCGAATGCACATTATGTCTAAAAAGGGTTTTGCGGCTAATTTCTGGTATGAACTATCTTCACACAAACAAAGCATCTGGTAAACCTTCTGATATCAATAACGGAAAGCAAATAATGAGTATAATGTTCTGTATTGTGGAAGAAATACATGTAGTAAAATAATATGCAAGTATGAAACATGGTTTTAATATTTTATAGCTGTAGCAGTGTTCCCAACTTGAACATCATCTTCTGTGTACATATCTGAGGCAGAGCCAGCTTGCATATCCGACATCTGTTGCGGACAACCGATTCAGAGCCAGCTTGCACGTCATCTGTTGTGGACATCCGTGTTAGAGCCAGCTTGCACGTCCTCTGTTGTGGACATCCGTGTTAGTGCTAGCTTGCACGTCATCTGTTGTGAACATCCGTGTAAGAGCCAGCTTGCACGTCATTTCTTTTGGACATCAGTATTAGAGCCAGCTTGCACATCCTCTGTTGTGGACATCCGTGTTAGTGCTAGCTTGCACGTAATCTGTTGTGGACATCTGTGTTAGAGCCAGCTTGCACGTCATATGTTTAGGACATCAGTCAGAAATAGCTTGCATGTTATTTACTTGTGGACATTAGAGTCAGAGCCAGCAAGGACAAATCTCTGTTGTGGATATCTGTCTTAGAGCCAGCTTGCACGTCATCGGTTGTTCACATCCTTGTAATAACCAGCTTGCACATCATCTGATGTGGAAATCTGAGTCAGAGCCAGCTTGCACATCATCCCTTGTGAACATCTCTTTATGATTTTACTCTTTGCTTAGATTGACACTGTGACGTTAGTGTAATACGTTGCAACCTTAAGCTATTCCTATTGTTGAATAAAAATATTGTGTCATTAAAATATAGTTTGTTGGATAATTTGTATGTTGAATTGTATTGTTTGGTCATTGCAAAGTATCAACTTATTTTAAGAAAAGAAAAAGCACATCTTTCATCATGTATTTATATTAAAATTCTTGAATGTTAGTGAAGGTACAGTTCATATAATTTAAAGCAATTGTAATTAAAAGCAATTGTAATAGGATTGCTTGTGTTTCATTGCACAGTCAATACCATCTTGTCTTTATGCTGACATATAGAGCGGATAAATAGTAAATTTTCGTTTTTATATGCTATGGGATTGTATATCAAGATTTGTATGTTCAGATGAAAAAATTGCCATATTTTTTCTCTTTATATTTTATTCCTGCTAAATGGTTAATGCAATTTAAGTTGCACAGCCATTAATTTTGCCTTCCACCATCTCCGATTTTGGTTAGACAGTTGCAAGTTACTTGCATTAGTATGAACATCGGTTCTATTAAAGCCAGGCTGTATTGATAAAAGAAAATATAATTTGGTTTCATGGGGATTCAAACCAGGGTCTTCTAGAGTAAACTTCTTTACCACTGTGCCATTCTTTGAAATGAAATAATTACATACCAAATTTATAGGTTCTATGGCACTTTGATTGCACCAAAGTCTTAAAATGACTTAAGTATAATTGCTGTTGTGTTATTATAAACCTTTTCCTGCTCTTTGGCAATTTTAAAATGGCTACATGCAAACATCATAAAACCATAACAGCCTGCAAGTAACTCACAATCTGTTCAGGTTTTATGCTGTTTGCTGCCCATCAGTATCCTTGGGTTGGAAACAAAGCCTTTAAAACTTTAATATAGTAAGAAAGGTCTTAAATTAAATTTATTCTCGAATGCGTCTTAGTGCGTTTTTGAGTGGTACAGGGTTAAATGTCTCATTTCGTTTTTGATTATCTTTGGTTCATTGAACATATATGAGCCTTGCTCTGTGAAAAATGGGTTTAATGCATGTGCGTTAAGTATCGTTCCTGATTAGCCTGTGCGGTCTACCCAGGATAATCTGGAACGCACATGCATTACACCCCTTTTTCACACAGCGAGGCTCATTTGAATTAGACAACGCATTCAAATAATACTATTTAAATCTGAATCTTTTATTTAGTTGCAATACCATACAGCTTACTATGTTTGCAGTTTTTGTGAAAACACAAACTTTGAATGAAAGAAGCATATAATGTGTATTACACATTAAATCAACTTCCACTTTATTCCATACACTTGATAGACTCTGTAACATTTTGTTGGAAAATTCTGTCAAAGCTTTTTATTGCAAATTCATGAAACATAAATTGGTAACCTTGGGTATCCCAAAGGAATCCAAATTTTACTAGCCATAGACTTTCCAAGATGCAATTGTTCCTGAGAAGTATTTTTCTCTAGAAGGTGGCAAAACTAAGCAATTCCTTTTTGCGCTAATGGTAGGGCTAATGTCTGTAACACCCATTGACAAATTATTAAATATACATTAAAAGGTCATTGTTCACGAGACGGATCATGATATAACATGATGCAGCATTTTGTACTATATCAAATTAAATGTTGCAGAAAACAGTAGAATATTCAAATTATGGACATTTTATTATGTTAATAATGCTATATTTCAAACATTACAAATCAATAAAGCATGTTTAACAAAAGCAGAACTCTTTTGACTTTTAATTATCTTTTCCAGTCTTTAAACCTTCACAAAATTCATTGTCCCACTAACACCATCCTATAAAACAGGTTATGGCTTCCAATTGTTAATTAACTATAAAGCATGAACACAGGCACAAATATCGCAGAATCTTTTGCAAATGATACAAATGT
Organism: Dreissena polymorpha; assembly: GCF_020536995.1. Lineage (NCBI taxonomy): Eukaryota > Metazoa > Mollusca > Bivalvia > Myida > Dreissenidae > Dreissena > Dreissena polymorpha. The sequence continues at coordinate 78,733,938 of NC_068362.1, read as the reverse complement.
CAATGGCCTCAATACAGAACAACAAGCAAGATTTCTTGTCAGGCGGTAAGCTGAATCCTCGAGAACACGGTTCTCATTCGGAAGATTTTCCATTTAATGCGCCACTGGGCCATTCCTATATAAATGGGCATCATGCACAAAACTTGGCCATCCAGGGCATATGCCCAAACATTTCAAGTTACTGTCACCGACTGCTTAAAGAACTAAACTGCTGATAAGCAAGGACCTATGCTCAGATGTTGGAGCAGGACATGCACTGTGGGTTCCATCAACAGCCCCTACAACGCCAAGCATTCTACATCGTTGACCAAATCCATCGGCAATGATCTTAAGCTCATGACGAGAATCTGGAAATCTGATATACTGCTCCATCATTGCTGACAAGACTCTACATGTTGAACTGACTGTGCAATGTTGAGTCCCTGAAATACAAAAGTATAATTCATGCTAGAGTTTAGCCATTTTAATTATGCTTGATTGCATTCAAAGCTTTAGGCTTATTAAGACATTCTAGAGTCCGTTTTCTGGGAGTAATCAGTACTTGGTATATATGAAGATAAAGAGAACGACAATAAACAGGATTGAACCCAAAATGTCCCCATCACAAGGTGAACACCATATTCATTACGCCAGCGAGACAAAGTAAATGAAGTGAAGCTTCTAAGTTATGTCTCATTTGATTGTTAACAAGAGCACCGCCCTGCGGGTGCAGACCTCTCATCTATTTTTTAAAGGTAAAGGGACCTATCTCAATACTTCAATCACAAAGGAGGGAGGGGTGGGGTGGAGAAGCGTGTATAGTGTGGGGGAGTGGTCATTTATTACATTATCTTCCAAAAATAAAAACAAATTGGGGAGGGGGCGATTCTTGGGCGGTATGGTTGGACGGTATTTCAAAAATTAAATAATAAAAATAAATATTTGTGTTTTTAAGCATGTTTCAAAAGAATTGTGCGGGGGGTGAAGTGTGAGGGTGTGGTCATTTATTAGATGCTCTTATCTTTCAAAATGAAAAAAAATTCTTTGGGGGGGGGGCATTCGGGGGGGGGGGGGGGGGGGGGGGCGTGGGGGATGGTTTGGGTGGAGTCTATTGTGGTATGTCAGGTAAGAGTTGCTTTGTCAAAGTATCAATAAAATCTGATCATAAATAAAGAAGTTATGGCAATTTTAGCAAAATTTAATAATTTCACCTTGAGAGTCAAGGTCATTCAAAGGTCAAGGTAAAATTAACTTGCCAGGTACAGTACCCTCATGATAGCATGAGAGTATTTGAAGTTTGAAAGCAATAGCCTTGTTACTTGAGAAGTAAAGTAGATCAAAACACAAAATTTAACCATTTATTCAAAGTTACTAAGTAAGAAAAAGGCCATAATTCCGTCAAAATGACAACCAGAGTTATTAAACTTGTCCTGTACTAACCTCTTATGATAATTTGCGAGTGTTCCAAGTATGAAAGCATATGATACTTAACCAAAACTTAACCAAATTTTCAATTTTCTAAGTATAAAAAGGGCACATAATTCTGTCAAAATGCCAGTCAGAGTTACATAACTTTGCCTGCACAGTCCCCTTATGATAGTAAGTGTTGCAAGTATGAAAGCAATAGCTTTGATACTTAAGGAATAAAATACCTTAGCACAAAACTTAACCCAATTTTCAATTTTGTAAGTATAAAAATTCTGTCAAAATTCACGCCGGAGTTATCTAACTTTGCCTGCCCAGTCTCCTCATGATAGTAAGTAAGTGCACAGTATCAGATCATAAAGAGGTTATGGGTTTGTGCTGAATACAGGGGAATTTAAACGCAAGATCTATCAATAAACAAAATAATTGATTGATCGCCCAAATAATGCGCAAACAAAGAGTATCAGATAATCCAATAAGTTTTAGACTGTCAATTTACACACACTAAGAATTGAAAGCCATACTTGACGTGTCAGAATTTGTGCAAAAAAATGAATACAAACAAGTAATTTAACTAAGAAAATGTATTTCATATATAGGCACTTAAAATAGAAAGTATATATTAAGTAATTAACGGCTATTTCTGACGAAGTCAACTTGTGTTGTGGCAATATCATTAAGTCGCTGAATGATCAAAAGCAGAGCGATATTGCGATGCACTGTTAGAAATCTCTACATGTTAAGCCTCATTCTGGAATTCTGCGAGTCATTTGACTACGCGCAATGGGCTTATTGTAAAAAGGGTCTATTCACTTATAAATACTTTAAAGAAGTAGATTTTCCATCACTCTACAGCGGCTGCGCTTTCTTGAAGGAAGTTTGGGAGTAAAATAGATCTACTCCAAGTCTTTGTCACAAAAACTTCCAACATACAACACTTTCAAGTGGAGAATTAGCCGCATTTAGTGGATGATTTAGAAACATGATTAATTTAAATTAGATCTACATGTAATAGCTATTGAAAAGTTAAGTTATCCAGTTATTCTTGCTGCAATGTGGAAAAGAATAATAAAATCCAATAGCTGACAAACCTGATATCAGTGATATGTTGACCTTTGAAGTCGAAATTGAGACCTGAAATCTGTCTGTATAGAGGCACAATTTGTTTGGCATATCTTCAACCAAATTTACTGGCAACACACACCTACAAATTTATATATAAAATATATAAATACATACATTTATTAATAATTTTATTTATTAACTTATGACGAAATGTTTTAATCTACGTTAGCTTTAACGAAACTAAAATCGGAATAAAAGCAATACCTTATTTTAATTAAAAGGTTGAAAACAAAAATAAATTTATTAATATATTGACGTTCTTTTGGACGAATACAAGACACACGTACATTACATTACAATAAGTTATTATTTCAGTCGCGTTCTGAGAAAACTTGGCTTAATGCATGTGCGTGAAGTGTCATCCCAGATTAGCCTGTGCAGTCCGCACAGGCTATTCAGGGACGACACTTTCCGCCTAAACCTGATTTTCGGTAAGGAGGGACTTCCTTGAAACTAATAATACTATAAAAGCGGAAAGTGTCATCCCGGATTAGCATGTGCGGACTGCACAGGCTAATCTGGGATGACACTTAACGCACATGCATTAAGCCCAGTTTTCTCAGAACGTGGCTCATTTAATTTTAATTAACGATTGTCAACAATATGCATATTATCGGATAGTTTAACACAATATTAAAACAGTACAAATACAAACCTGGTAATACATGTAAATGATCGTATGCAATAAAGTTATTGATCCCAATCTGATCTATTTCCGAATTATCTGCGAATCCATCGAGTAGAAGCAATAACCATGCAATTCGCCCCGCCATCTTGAAACGTTATACTTACTGAACGCACTGATTGTGTTGCATTTGTTACAAAGTTTCTGATTGGTTATTTCTAAGTATCGGATCCAATCAAACCGGCCATAAAATATTTTGACATGACTAGAAACTGTGGAGGATTTTCTTTACAATGGTACCATTATGATTAATATCGGACGAATAATAATGTTTTTATAACCCCGTTTACCTTTTCCGGGTTTTCTTTACGGCATTTGCGTGTGTAAAAAAACGTTAAAACAGGCCGACTTTGTCCGCGATTTACAGGCCGACTACGACCCTGCCATAAAATATTTTGACATGGTTAGAAACTGTAGAGGATCTTCTTTACAACGGTACCATTATAATTAATATCGGACGAATAATAATGCATTTATAACCATTTATATCGGTTCCGGGTTTTACCTAAAAGATTTCCGGGTTTTCCGGATTTTTCCGGGTTTTATACCTGCCCATTTTTCGGGTAACTAGGGATTCTAACACCTAACAACCCGAGATTTGTACAGTAATTACATGCTTAATTTTCGCGGACGATATTTGTGTTCCGCGCTTTTTGGATCTGGTATTTACTGGATTTTCTCTCTTTAATAGACTTCTTAAAATAGCATTCTACAATCTCCGCGCGATTTTATACACTACTATTTGGAAAGACGAGTTAATTGTTATTGTTTACATTCGGGATTTTTCTGCGCATGCGCACTGACTGGTTGGCAAAAACACTGGTTACAGTCACGTAAAACATGTATAAAGGCTTTTGTTTAGTCAATTAAACGATAAAAAATCCGAAATAAACATTACAACTCTTTTAACAATAGTGCACATATATCATATTTAGTACCAATAAATGTATATTCATATATGTAATTTCCTCTTTATAAAAATACAAATTAGTTATTAGCATCAGAGTAAACGTGGTCGGAAGACTAAATACTGACAATACCACACGACAAAACAATAAATTAGCCGTATTCTTTTTTATAGTAAGACTTTAAAAAATGATATTTCAAAACTTATAAAACATATATTAATTTTTGTGTTGAATACAGTCTGTGCTGCACGAAACCACTGACTCATCAGCTGGGAGCCGCCAACTAACAAGTGTTTCATCCTTTAATCCCAGGACACTCTCCGGGCGGTGGAACCGCAGTGCTGATCAGGCACTACGGGTCAGTGGTTAGCTGCCAGCTCTTCTCCTCCCTCTTAATCCATAGCCAACTGGACGCTCTCTCTGCTGCTTGACCTAGTCTCCCAACAGCTCTCTTTCTCTCTCCTCCCCTGATTCATAGGGCACTTAGAATCCTCCACAGTGATTGTGCGGGAAAGCCTCTGGCGCCAATTTCGATCGGGAACAGCCATATTTTCCAACCGCGGGAACTGCACTGGTCTAAGAGATCAGTGTATTTGGTTTTCTTCCGCTCATATGCCATGTCGCACCTTTATTCCCATGGGACGGTGAGTTCAATGGTCACCAGCTTCTTGTGTTTGGTGGACCATATCACTATGTCAGGCCTCAGTGTAGTTTGGACGATCTCGGGAAAGACCAGCTTCTTCCCTAAGTCGACTTTCATCTCCCATTGGTCTGATTCATCTAAGATCGACGTGTTTCTAGGAGCTTGCTTTGTGGTTGTTTCCCCTGTCTTGACAAAGTTGATCTTTGTAGATCCTGTTTTCTTTGCTGTTCTTTTCTTCCTTCTCTCGCGCTCAAGTACATCTGCTAGCTCCCTAAGGACAGCATCATGTCTCCATCTGTAGCGGCCCTGTGTCAGCGAAGTCTGACATGATGACAGGATGTGTTCCATGGTGCCTGGCTTGTAACAAAGACTGCAACTTGGGTCTTCCACTAGACCCCATCTGTGGAGGTTGGTTGGGGATGGCAGCAGGTCGTAAACTGACCTTAACAGGAATTTGAGTCTTAGCGGCTCATACTGCCAGATGTCTGCCCAAGTCAACTTCCTCTCTGTTGCTGTCCATTTGTTCCAGGCACATTGTCCACCCATTTCAACTGAACGGGCTCTTCTGCTCTCCTCTTCGCTCGCCCTGATTTCCTTCTGCACCATCTGACTCCTCTCCCTTTTATCTGCCGTACTCCATCGCTGTGGTTTTATCATACCAGACCCTTGTCTGCCCTGCCTGTCTAATTTGATTATAACTATAAACGGTGTTGATATTGTTATTGTTCATCAGCGATCGAAAGTGTATTATAAGAGGCGGATTTAATCAATTATAAATTTTTAAGCCATAAAAAACGGAATACATTACAATCGTTAAATGTTGTGGTAATTTTCTTTTCCATAGAACAAATTTTCGTTTCGTTTCCATTGAATTACAATATTAAAAAAAAAATATACAAATGGAAATAAAACCTGCATCTTGTGCAAATTGAACTGTCTTTGCATGTATATTGAAATCTCTAAACAAGTAATAAGGAGTGATAAATGTAACAATCAAGCATTTTATGATAAATATATATATATTTATTTTACGCAAATATTGTTTATCCATTGTGATTGCTTGGTTTCATGATGGTGTTACGTGCACTGCGAGAACGTACAATCTTTACACTAAATTGCCGAGTTTACATTTGCCGGTACCCGCGTTAAATACATCAATTGTTAGAAGTAATATTGCACAAATTTTTTATTTAAAATTATAAAGCACTGAATTATTATGATTAAACAGGCTAACATATAAATACACATGTTCCTGTTAATCCGTTTCGGACAAATATCTTCTTTTTTAATATGTTAAATTATTTATTAAAGCAAATGTAACGTATTTTGGCTTTACTATTTGGCTTGCTCAATATGACTGCTCAATATGCCAAGAGATGGAATACGGACAAAACCCCTCCCGAATAAAAACCCTCCCGTCATTTTCATAGGGGGCGGACGAAAACCCTCCCATGAATAAACATGGGCGGACAAAAACCCTCCAATGAAAAAAACGGGGGGGGGGGGGTGGGGGAAACCCTCCCATGAAAAAACGGGACCGGACAAAAACCCTGCCGTAAAAGAAACACTTAGTGTTGCATTCATTAATCCGATAAAATTACCCATTGTGTGTATTGTGTATTGTGTTTTCAGGAGTGTGAAATTGAAAGAAAATGTGTATCCATTAACTGTAAACATACCGCTTTCTAATTTGCATATATATCCGATAATCCAATATAATAACAACATCAATCAAAACATAAAATGAGGCCATTTATAGACAAGTGAATTTAAATTTAGATTGAATGCAATACGATACAGTGCAACGTTTAATCGCGTTATACGCTAATTCATTCAAAAAACATGCTTTTCGGGAAGTTTCTGAAAACTTTGCAAAAATGAAAGTAAAATTCTGTTAACAACTAACAATTCGTTAGCATGTAACTTATTTGTCTTAATTACTTATTTAATTTAGCTTTGACTGTAACGTTTTCAATTGCATTTTTGCAGACAATATATTAAGCATACTGTAGTGTCAAATATGTCAATGATTCGGTTATTTAGGCCCACTAATCAGCTAATCATAACAATTAACTAGTTAATGGCATAAAATAATATGTATCAAAATAGCAAACTGTGAATCTGCAACTGCTGATAAAACCCCTCCCGTGAAAGCAATTAAACACCGACAAATGTAATTGCTTCACACATTGTTGCATTCATTAATCCGCAAAATTTACTCAAAGTAGCAAACTGTGAATCTGCAACTACTTTTAAGTAGTTTAATCACAGAATCAATTAAAAGCAATTAAACGCCGACAAATGTTTTTGCTTTACACAATGTTGCATTCATTAATCCGAAAAAATCACTCAATGCTGAACAGAACAGAACAGAACAATACTTTATTACTCCCAGGTATACATAGATACAACATGGGGAACATATAATATACACAGTACAAAATACATTGTTTGTTTCCGGTTCAAGTGTGGGACATTTTGGTATAGGGGGAAGTCATATAAATATAAGCAGTTTGAATCACTTAACAGTTTTAACAGTTACATTGATTGTTTGTAAGTTTTAAATTAAGTTCGCAAAATGGGAGAGATAAGAATTAACATTGGTTTTCAAGAATAGCATTTGTGCTTAAACAATAATTTAGTAATAATAATAGTAATAAAATAATAATAATAATAATAATAATAATAATAGTAATAATAATAATAATAATAATAATAATAATAATAATAATAATAATAATAATAATTATTATTATTATAATAATAATAATAATAATAATAATAATAATAATAATAATAATAATAATAATAATAATAGTAATAATAATAATAATAATAATAATAATAATAATAGTAATAATAATAATAATAATTATGATAAAAATAATAATAATAATGATATTGATAATAATACGCATAAGAATCATGCATGCACAGAATAACCCTATACATTATCATCATTAACATGAAACGATATCATAATCAAGATATTCGTATTCACAATCTCGTGCATTTTAAGCAGTGTCATAGTCATTGGTAATATACATCAACATAATTTTAGGAATAATTTAACAATAGATAATGTAAGTATACATACATAAATGCTATTCATTTTTCATCAGAGAAGAAACATCACACAATTATTAAGGTGATAAATAACAGTGTTTTATTTACTGGTGTATGGTACGTCTACATAGATTATAATTGTAAGTGTTTATAGAGTTGATGCGGATCATTCCGTATAATAGCCTCATTAGCGGACTATAGTAAATCACAGGTGACGTCACTGCACTACTGCAGTATTTAACATACGAGTCTTTGCGACCTAGTTTGAGACCGTGTACAATTAAAAGTTATGGATCACCTCGTGTGATTATTATCGGTTTAGACAGACGCGTGTTTTTAACAGATGTCGGTGCAAAATTAATTGGATATCACCCGCGAATTGAGGTAAGCCATTTAATAGTTGGAGAGTAAGTAATATATCATGCTTTAAAGTTATACAGTAGGCGTTCGATAAACTTTCATCGTGAATTATTAAAGCAAGTGAGTTCGGAGGCATTGGCGTTTTGTTGTTGTTGTTTTTCGAAGATATAAAACTCAATGCAATAGTCTAATGCCTGATAAATTTCTTCATTATAATTCTGCTAAATTTCGAAAGCTCTTTCATTTCTACTATTGATGACGGCGTCATGATTTCGTTAAATGTTGCATGCCTTTCTATTTGGTTTCCTAAATATCGATGCCGTTCGTTATCAAAATAAGGGCATGTCATTAAATAGTGTTTTCAGTAGCTATTTCGTGTGTGTTACATAGGTTGCAAAGACGATCATGGAATGGGATGCCTTCATAGCGGCCAGTTTCTACAGGGAGGAGGTGGTTGGCAGTGCGGAATCTAAAGATACTTTGGGACTCATCGGGATGAATTTTAATCAGGTAAGGCTCAAACTCATGGTTACTTTTAAAACTGCTGTAGATGCGCCCTTTGTTGTTTATTTGTAGTTCAGCGTTCCATGACTGCTTAAATTGATCAATTAGTGTTTGTTTTATTTGTATGTGGATGTTGTTTTGTGTAATTTGTGTTTGGTTTTGCCAGATGTCTGGTCTTCCAACAGATGTAAGGATTTCTTTAATTTTATTTAACCATTTGAAATTTAAATTTGGTTGTGACAACATATGTTGGTAAGCTAGTAAAGATATTTTGCTTTCTTTGCCTGTTATGAGTCTATTCCAAAAGGAGATCATTTTTGTTTTAATATTAATGCTTAAAGGGTAGCGTCCTAGTTCACCATATAGAAAGTTGATTGGTGTTGACCGACGGGCTTTTGTGATTTTTCTCATGAAATCTTTGTGAACCTGTTCTAATATTTCTAAATTTTCATATCCAAATATTTCTGAGCCATAGGTAAGAATGGGTAGAACAGTATGATCAAAGAGTTTAAAAGCTAAGTCGATAGGTAAATTTGCATTGTTAACACGAGTCCAAAGAAGGTGCATGGCTTTTGAGGCTTGTTCTTTTACATGTTTGCGGGCGTTTTAGAAAGATCCATTACTAGAGAATGTGACGCCAAGATAGTGGTAAGTTTTTGTTATTTCAATTGTGTTATTTCCACATTTAAAATTAAAGTTCCTTGTTTGTCTAGCGCCAAAGATAATAACTTTTGTTTTTGTAATATTTATATTTAGGTACCACTTTTTTGCATTAATTATGAAACGTGTTAAGGCTGTTTTGCAAGTCAGAGGCACTACTTGAGACAATGACGGTGGCATCTGCATACAATAGGACCAGAAGCTTAAGCCACAATATTGCAGTATCTGGGTTGATAAGTTCAACCCCAACAGATCCATTTATATGCATGTATGAATGAAGGTCATTTAAGAAAAGCGAGAAAAGTACTGAAGATAAATTTTCTCCTTGTCTTACTCCTATTTCTGACAAAAAGTACTGGGAGCATTCTCCATTTAGGGAAACGCATGATTTTATGTTACTGTACATATTTAAAAGGACTCTGAAAAAGTTGCCATTAATTTGCGTGCCTAGTACTTTATGCCAGAGGCCAGCTATCCACACTTTATCGAACGCCTGCGAAAAATCAATGAAGGCGCAGAAAAGTTTTTGTTTGCGTTTTTTAATTATCTCTATTAATGCATGAAGGGTGAATATATGGTCTGCGCAAGAGTAACCCTTACGGAAGCCAGCTTGATTTTCCTCTAATATGTTATTTAATTCAAGAAAAGTGTTTAGTCTTTGGTTTAAAATTGAGGTAAACAATTTGCCCATACAGCTGAGCAGTGTTATGGGCCTATTATTGCTCGGTTCAGTTGGGCTCCCTTTGTTTTTAAAAATTGGAATTATAGTGCCTTCAAGCCAGGATAGTGGGATTATACCTGTTTGTAGGACACAGTTGAACAATTTAGTGTAAAAAGGGAGCAAGATATCTTTTGTTGATTTGATTTATTTATTTAATATGTGATCGGAAGGACTAGGTGCTTTTGAATTTTTCAGTTTAAGTATACATTTGCAAATTTCATCCTGGCTTATCTCCATATTTAAAAAATCATTTGTGTTGGGTATATCTTCTATATCATTGTTGAAACGGTTATCGTCTATTGAATTTTTATTTATCTCTTTGAAGTGTTTGTGAAAAGATTCAAGTGGTGGAGAGCTGGTTTCTTTTGTTTTTGGTTTGAGACCCCTAATGAACTTCCAGTATTTTTAAGGGTTTTTGACATTCATTGCACGTAATTTAGCACTGGTGCTTAGTTTTTCTTTATTAACATAAAATTTGATAGTTCTTTTATACTGATTGCTGGCATGTTTCAAACTTAATTTATTATCACTATTTTTATTAATATTGTATTTGGCTTTTGCTTCATGATATTGATTTCTTGATCGGTGACATTTGGGCCCAAACCATGGTTTATTGTTGGGATAATTGTTTCTATAATTTGGAGTTTGGTTTATAAATGTTTTTGAGGAGGCATTTTCAAAGATGTTTTGCAATTCATGTGTGATATAGTCCAATGTTTGTTGTGATTGGGGGTATGTATTTAGGCTCAGATATAACTCCTCTAATTGGGGTTTGTTAATGTTAATTATAAATTGGTCTTTTTGGTCTTGTTTCCAGGTAGGGCAGCTAGAATTGTTAGTGTTAACTGGTTTTTTGATTTGGGGTTGTACGGTAGAGATGTCCGATGATAGCACATTGTGACCATCTGAGAATAAAGGGTCAGTTTCTATAATTTCGAAGTCTGTTATAAAATTGAAGCTCTCTGCAGTTGCCAACACATAATCAATGACTGATTTGTCCCTGAAAGTAAACGCGCCAATTGTTTCATCCTTAAATAATCTGCCATTTATTATGAACATATTATTGTTTTTACACATATCAAGCAGTAAGAAACCATGAGTGTTTGTACGTTTGTCCAAAGAGTTTCTATTTAGTGGGACAGAAAGGTTTTCAAGTAAAGTATGTTTGTACAGGTCATTTTCGAGGTCAACATCTATTCCGAAAAGTTTATTAGTGTGGGGATCAGGAAGAATGAAATCTTTAAGTGTACCTACTCTACTGTTCGCATCTCCAGCTAGGAATACATATTTATTATTATTACAATATGAGGACAGTTCGTCTTCAAGTATATTCAATTCATCGGGAGAGTAAAAACGCGAATTTTCAGGAGGTATATAAATCGATCCTAGTATTAGGTCTTGGTCAAATCCAGTAATTGTATTATCAATTTTTAGCCATAGAACATAATCTGTGGAATTTGGTAAGACATTTACATGTGGAGAAATACTTTCTCTTACATAAACGCCAATGCCTCCGGATTTTCTTTTATATTCTTTAGAACGGTGCTTATGAAAGTAGATAAAATTTTGAATGTTCAGAATGTCGGTTTCATCAGCATGAGTTTCAGAGACACAAAATAAATCATAATTGTTAATAAAGTTTTGAAATTCAGGTATAAACAGTCTTTTTCCCAGTCCACTAACGTTTAAGCAACCTAATTTAATGTTACTGTTTTTCAGGGTAGAGGCACAGTGTCTTCCCCCGGTTCCTAGTGAGCTCCGCCCCGGTTTGGTGTGTTCCTGGATCCAGATGCGTCCCATGGGCGCTGTATCGGTGGTTGAGGCTGCGATGAGCCAAGCTTGAGCCGTTTCCGACTGGCGGTTTGGGGAATCCCTGCGAGGTGCATGTTGGGCCGTTTCCGACTGGCGGTTTGGGGGATCCCTGCGGCGTGCGTGTTTTGCCGTTTCCGACTGGCAGTTTGGGTGGTCCCTGCTAGGTGCGTGTGGGCGAGGACTCCTCCTCCGGGAAAGCGATGGCGATTGTTGCTTTCGCGGAGTCCTGCGCTCAAGTACAGGGGAAGCATCGCGCTGGCTACGCTCCTGCGACACAGTCTTGTTCGAGTCGTTAGACTGGGCACGAGGAGCCTGTGACATGGCTGGCTGTGTGTGGGATCTGTTAACATTTCTAGCTGGAGAATACTGTGTGTTTGTGAAAAAATTGTTGTGATTTGTAACACGGCTGCCTTGCATGATCGTATCCCAGTTCGGAAAGGCATCAGCGACAACGCGACCATCTTGAATGATTTTGGCTGGATATATTATGCTGGCCTTGCTTTTTGGATATTCTTGGCGGAGGCGATTGAACTGTGGCCATAATTGCTTGCGAGCATCAACGATCTCGCGTGGATAATCTCTATTTATGTGAAAAAGTGTTCCGCGGAGCTTGTTAGCATTCGAGAGGATGTGCTCAGTATCACGGAAATCCAGACAGTATATAATGATGAGTCGTGTGGAGCCGTGCCGGAATTTCCCCAGTCTGTGTATTCGGGGGATAGGAGGACAGGGGTCGATCTCGAGTTTCTCTCTCAAGAAAGTTGATATTTTATGGAGACAATTTTCATCCCTGTCCTCTGGGATACCACTGATTAGAAGGTTATTTCGGCGACACCTAGCTTCGAGATCTATTGACTTGTACTCTAGTAGCTTAATTTGCCGATCATGGTTAGACATTGTTGTTTCTATAGTGTTTACTTTGTTTTGCAAGTTCAGACAACTGTCAACTTTATGAGATATGCCTTTCATTTCCTGGAACAGCATAGACAGCTTATCATCAAGCGAGAGACTCTCGTAGTCCGACAATGTTTGAGACCGTTCGTACTCACTGTTACTGCTGCCCGTGTTTACCCGAGGCCGCTTTTTCTCTCTTGTAGCCGTTGATCAAGGTCCGCCATTTTGACTGAAAGTCTCATTGTCCAACACATTAAAATCGTTTCTGGTAAGAAATTGTGATCGAGCGTCCGAGTTTTGATGTTCCATGTTTGTGAAATGCTTGAACTTACACTTGTACACATTAACATACCATTATTAAATGTTCATAACATTATTTTCGTTGTTTTTGCTATTTTTTTTACTCTGTTAGAAAAAAACCGCGGTTATCCGCGCACTCGACCGGAAACTTGTGACAACATTTGTTCAAAATATTATACTGTGAATCTGCAAATATAAAAAGCAATTTGTTTGTGTAAAGGCACACAAGTGTCTACAATGTTTGTTTTTGTTTTTCAATTGATTATGCTTATTTGTCAATGTATGTAACATTATACTGTCTAGACTTCATAATACTTGTTATAAAACGAAATAAAGAATGTCTTGGGAAGCCTGTGGCCGCCTCTGTTATTTTTGCGATGATGACTAAAAAAGAAACACGACTTTGATGTTCTTAATGCACTGGCCGGCGCACAATTTGTTATTTTATATATTTTATATAAACACCCTACTTGTTATTCATTCTAAGTAATCATGAATATCGTAGTTCTTATCATTCTAAGTAATAATACAAATCTTAGTTCAAACATATATAATTGACGTCAAATGGGTGTAAAATAACAACATTTCAATTCGGAAATATTTTAATTAGTCAATATATAGTGTAATGTTACCTACTGAAGTGAAGTCACTTTTACGAAAAATAAATATCTCGGATAACCGACAACAAAATACAAATGTCGGAAATGACCTTCGGGAATGACCGATTTCGGATTAAAAATTCATAAATAATTGTTGATAGTTGAATTCGTGGCTCAGATCATGGGAGGGTTTTTGTCCGGTCCCGTTTTTTCATGGGAGGGTTTTTGTCTTCCCCCGTTTTTTTTCAAGGGAGGGGTTTTGTCCGTCCCCGTTTATTCATGGGAGGGTTTTCGTCCGGCCCCTATAAAACTGACGGGAGGGTTTTTATCCGGGAGGAGTTTTGTCCGGCATTCCAAAGAGATGACAAGGTCGCCGTGGTGTAATGGATATGGTGTCCGCCTAGCGACCAGGAGGTCACGGGTTCGATCCCCACCGTGGGAGCGTTCTGTAGATCTCCCCCAAAGACACCAAGTACTGGTTCTAGGCCCAGGAAACGGACTCGAGAGCGTCTATATAAGCCCTAGGCTTTCGATGCAATCGAGCTAAAATAAATAGGTTTAAACTAAAGAGATGACATGGAGGTATCATAAAGTCTGCCACATGTGGTCTATGCAGGGACCCAATTAAAGTATAGGTCCCTATGTTTATGACACCTGCATGTTTTCTGTGTAATTGTCTGGGCAGTCTCCGATCATAACGAGATAATATGCTTGTGAAGAACAACGGTGCAATTAAACATCAGGTTAGAAATGCTGAAACAAAAGTGTCAAAATTGGTGTGCACAATTCAATAAAACAATTAGATTTATGAATTTATTTGATGTGTAACAAGGTAAGTTTGTACAGATATATTAAGGTTAAAATCAGTTACTATATGTTGCGAACAAAAAGCGATCTATTTGTTGTTTGTTTTCATTCTTATTTGTGTTCTTTCATTAAATTTAATTTATTCTTAAAGAATTTCCATTTCTGAAATTTTGTATCTAAAATGGACATGAAGATGCGTTTAGTAGAGATTTTTGTGGTAACCACATACAGAGCTCGTAGATAGTGTTCCACTCCAGAGCTCGTTTTTAGTAAAAACAAATAATAACGACAATATAATCGTTTCAAAAATGAATTTCCACGCATGCTTATGTTTTATTCAGACATAAATAGTAAAATTATATTTGATGCAGTTCATGATTATCAATAAAAACGATGATTATGTCAACCTTCTCTATATACGTTTATATGAATTCCACCTCTTTTTGCCAACCAGTGGGCGGAGTCTAAACTTTGCAGGTGCGTGTGACGTCACGCCTTAACTCGTCTACATAGTAGATAATATTAAGGTTCCGCGCGATTATTTGAGCCCGCGTTTTCTACAGGGTTGAACGATAATTGTTCCGACGGAAAATATATGAAAGTTCCGCGCTTTTTAGATTTCCATTTTGTATGTAGTATTTTATGGCCATGCTGGCCTTGGTTTTTCGCGGAAAGTGAAAGTTCCGCGAAAAATGAAAATCCCGATATTTACATTATAAGTATATGTATTTTAGCGGGGGTCCCCTTTGGCTTTCCATACTTTTGGTATATAATTATGATTCTATTTTAAGATTTGATGACATATACGTCAAGAATATATACGTAAAAAAAATCGTGTTATCACTCTAGAAGTAATTTTTATAGTCTAACTTTAGATGAAGGTTTAAATTCAAAGATACATTTTTATTTTATTATATGTCAGTCATAAATTATGATTAATTTCCTAATAAAGGTTTTTAGCTTGAAAAAAAATGCTTTTCTCTTCATCATACATCGTATGTGTAGATCAGACGTTTATTTACAGGTCGTCTCTGTGTCTTCACGATAATTTTTTCAGTACGGGCCTGCCACTGTGACCTTACAGGGGAAATCATTTTACTTTTTAGCCAAAGTAAGTCAATTTTAACCCGGCTGACCGGGTATTCTAAGAACGATATGTTGTTTTTTTAAAGAAAACCAGAGAACGGTTGCCAATGACAAGGTGAGCTCAAACATCTTACATTTCTGGAGTCGAAATCGTTTAAAGTATTATTGCTGTAAAACGATAATTAATTGCTAAATTTCTAACCAATGCATGTTAATCAATATGTAAGCAATTGAGATAAATACGCTTTGGAAAAAACAGTATATTCATGAATGTGAGCCTTATATATTTTGGGCATATGTAGTGTGTTTTATGTCATATGACTGATTTTATAGTTTAAATAAATCACATACTTGCATAACGATTATAGCTTCATGTCCTGAAGGTTCTGAATAATTCATGCTCTGCTTTGTTGGCTCAGAACTTATGTGTACACTTTCAATAATGTCAATACATGTATATTATATATGTATAGGAAAGGTTTTTTAGATCTAAGAAATACATTTCAACTATCGCAATTTAAGGATTTTTTTACTTAAATGTAACTAGTATTTCAATTGATATCCTGTATTTATGTTACATGCCTCTCCTACTATATATTTGAAAGAGAATGGAAAAGGTGCATAAACAATATAGAATTCGCCTCACACATGGATTGAACAAATCAGTTTTTTTACCAAGTTAGAAAAATTCTAACTCATTCTGTTCAGTGGAATCCTTCTAGCTCACGTAGTACCATGACATGTCTTGTTCAAATTTGATGGTTTGGACTGTATCTTTATAGTCTGATCGATCGAAAAAATATGTGGTTCGGATAGAGTTGCTATAACATGAACGCAGGCATTTACGATTCTGAAAATCGACTTCCTTACGGCTGGATCAGTGAGTTCGTTTACAAAAAAAACGGCCAACCCTACCGGCCCAAAGTCGGCAATAGCAACAAAATGGCGGCGCATCGAACGCTTAAAATACCTAACACTCCTTTGGTTAACGCGTATCGTACAGTAAAGAAAGCGAGTACAGATTTTCTGAATTAATGCAAACAATGCAACATAAACGATTTACATTAAAAGATTTATTAAATTCCCGTTATATCAATGCCAAATTGTTTATTTACAGAGTGATTAACCACGCAAAGCCGCTAGTTCCATATTATTATCTGGTATCGAGAAGTCACACCGGAGTGGGAGAGTTCTCGATTGCGATAGGCCTAAACCCAACTAAACATTAAAATTTGATTACCTGAACTATAATCTTGAACAGTAATTTAAATTTGTGATCACATACGTTTACAATTTAACAAGTTTCTGTCATTTTGGTTAGTCTTCTATTGAGCAACACAATCACATAAAAGTGCTCAAGAATTCAAAAACACAAACGTTCGCCATTTGTTGAATTAAATTACGACATATATGTAACTATTAAACGATTTTACAAAATCTAGACGGGGTATTTCCACTGAACATGTGGCCCCCCTGCCGCGGACAATTCTTAAGCTAAAAGTTTTCATGCAACATTTTCTGAGAATCAGGAGAAGATGAAAGTATTTTCGGAAATACAACAAACAAATGTTTTTAGACTAGCGCAGTCGTCTGCTTCACTTTTCAATTTATGGGATTTTTTTAAGAGGACCAATACAATGTATGGAATATGGCTACATTTGGATTATTTTTGTTCAATTAAGATGTTGAAATGCAATTATACTTTTTTCTCAGTTTGGTTTGTGTTTGTATTAATTTCAAGCATAGTAATGTTTGTGAATCAAAATACAAAGAACGCATGCGTTTGACGTCATCAAGACAGCCTCGTTCTATATAATGTTAACAAAATGATCGATACCGACCGACGCTCGATATAAGGGTACCGTACGATAATTTACTGAATACTTTATTACCTAAGTGTTACGACATAATGATAAACTCATTAGACAAATAACAAATAAGTATGTGCATACTGTATAATTCCAGTTCAATTCGCGAATATTGACATCAGACTACTGAGTTAAAATAAATGTAAACAATAGGGAGTCAATTTTCACTTATGAAAAACATCGCTAACAATGGAGACGGATTTAAGTGTTACTGTGCATATATGCAACTTGGACCAAGATGACCAGCAGCAATGCTTAATGTGAGATTGTAAGTGATCGTCTGTTTTGTGGGTACAATACAACAATGGAAATGATCACACCGTTACAGAGGTAGAGTACTTCATCATGTGCAGACAATCCGATACTTAACAATGATTAATGAAGAACATATGACAAAGAAGTAATCATCCGTCACATCCATGTACAGTTAAAGGTGATTTTCAGATTTATGATATTAAATGTGCCTATAAACTACTATATTACTTCTAACATTCCCTTTTTATGTTTTATGACAGTTCGTTTTCACGGTCTTAAGTACATGGGATTTTATAAAGGCGTACTTTTCCTTTCATAGCATGCACACGCATTAAAATGTTTTAATGATAGTTTAATTAGTTTGATATTTGATTGTTGTTTGTATACACAAAAATATAACAGTGTGATGCTAAGACCCGGTTGACATCTTCACAAAACGGAACGATACCTCTGTAGATCTATAATTTTTAACTAAACCGGTGTGAATATAGAAAGATAGTCCAGTAAGAAAGACAAAAAAAGGTTCAGCAACTACGCCGAAACCGATATTGTTTGAATAAGTCAACTGCCAAGATCACAACACTGTGTCACACGAATATCGTTTCCAGACGTTATCTTATGACACGTAAAACCGTGTTACTCAACAGGAAAGTAAGAACATAAACATCTACTCTACTTTATGGACAACAGATAAAGGGCCTTACAGGCTGTTTTAATATTTAAATCGTTTATGTAACATAAAATTAATCTCAGATATCTGGAGAATAATGATCGCCCAAACGGGTATGCAGGTATGAAATATATTATTTTGTCAATATAAAATATCAACCAAGGATTATATATTATTTTATTAAAACATATTATATATATATATATATATATATATATATATATATATATATATATATATATATAATGAAAGACGGAGTCTTACATGATTATTCATTTGTCAGAAAAAATGTCAAGCGCACAAATAGCACAATTTTGTCTGATGCGAAAACTGAAATAATGCGGACACATCCTAGAAAGAGTACTTTGTTAGTTATTGCAGGGTCCAGATTCGGACTGACGAAAACACGGATATATGGACGGTCTGGGTGTAGACCTATAGTCATACGGATTCCCGAAATGGAACAGGATTTGCGAATCAAATAATTGCCCGTGTATCCGGAACAAAAATGTTGCCAACGTGACAAAGTCGGCTTGCTTGATTACTTTAGTGAAGATAAATCGTATAATTGTAGATATATTGAACAATTGATGAAAGCGTGTATTTCTAAATACTTTAAAGCACTGTTTTCATGCAAATTAGAAATAATATACGCACCAAAAGTATGTAAATGTATGTCATGTTTTAATTGATTTTTAAATCCCATGGCGATTTTTAAAATCAAATCTGGAAAAAACACAGTAAAACACTAAAGGGTTTTATTTAATTTTTGCCCATTGTATTTTTAGCACAATTTTTTGTACTATTTCAGGAAATGGATTTTTTTTAACCTCTTCAACAAAAGCAACATACATTTTATTCCAATCGTTTCGTTTGACACAGGTTTCAAAATTTTGCCCATTTGAATTGAGGCCTAATATTCAACTGCAAGCGATGTATCTTAAGTTACGTGAATGAGGAGTTATTGAGCTTTTTATGAAGTTTTATTTTATGTTTTCCGATGGCTTGTAGAGAAATATAAGTGAATTAAAACTGATATTTCACTGTTTCAAACTGTAAAAACTAACAGTGAAAATGATCGATAGTTTTCATTGTTGTACCGGAACTATCTTAAGATATATTTGGTTTCCCCATTGCGATCACCAATTAAATGCAATTTTACCAAGAACGACTACTGTGAATTGATGTTTATAAAAACATACGGATTAGATTCCTTTCAAAATATACGTAATAACATGGCGATGCGCCGTACGCGGAATTTTATTGTCCATAATGGTAAAGATAAAAAATAAAACATTTATAAGCAAAAAATTAAAAAGTAAATTTGTTGGATTTGGTGGAATATCGATCTTAATTCACTCGTGACCATTGATATAATAATTTTTCACTCGTGGCTGTGCCACTCGTGAAAATGCTGTGCCACTCGTGAAAATATCATTTTCTATGATAACTCGTGAATTAAAATCGATAGTACACCAAATCCAACAAATATCCCCTTTTTATATGTCTATTATTACCGCTAATCATTATGAGTGAATTGCTTATAGTCATAAAAAGTGCACATAAACAGGTCGTTAAGATTTTACATTACAAAACTTATTTTTAAAACAGGCTGCATATCTGGCATACTGAATAAATTATAATTACTGTAAAGTTACCTTTTCCTTAAAAAATAATGCTATCCGAATTCAAATCTGCACATGTATCTTAATTAAGCTGATCTGTGTGCTCTCCTCTCTATACTCTAAGGTTACGACAAATGAACCTATGCAAAATAAAATCGCAGAAGGCACTGAAGTCGTTCGCTATTGCATTATCTTAGACGCAACTCATTTTCAAAATTAGGTTATAGCTGTTTAAATCGCAAGTTTAAAATAAACACAACTCATTCACATTTATAAAGAGTATGTCTTAACGCACAGTTCGAGATGTATGTGCACTGTTTATCATCCTAGTTATGTTATGGAGATCGCTTAGACATAATAACAACAACATGTCCCTTTAAGACGTTCTAAAAGCATATAAATTATTATGAAAACGGTATTATGAGAACCAGTTAATATCAAATCAAAATCAAATTTAATGAACTTTTGACCCCATATACAAATTGAAAATATACAATCAAATAATTGATGTAAATAAATAAAAATTAATATGCGAGCAAAACTTTTGACTCACGAATTATGTAACCTTAAAGTTAGCGCTATTGACCCGTACTTGTTCTTGATGCATTACTTGTTACACTAGCTGTTCACACGGTGTCAATCAAATAATAAGTATGTTACGATATAGTAACAGAAGTATTATTATAATTTAGAGTTAATTTATCATGTTTTCATAGCGACTTAGTTTCTGGTAAGCCATCTTGAAAAGAAGGTTGCATTATACGAAATTAATGTACCCATGCGGGAAAAGCAAGCCAACATAATGTATTAAATAATTTACTTTTTATTCACTTCTATGTCGTTTATTTCGCATGTTTTAGATAATTGTTAGAATAGAAGGAATAAATTTAAAGCATTAATTTATTTTTTTCTTTATCACGAAAGAAGCAGGTAGGTGTTTTTTCCATTTTATTCACGCTTAATTGAAATGTATTTGTGTTCCTTTAAGGGACAATGTGAAGCACTGAGACTTTATTATAAAAGAGTGACACGTTTATGTCTTATGGATTTTGAACGAGATTTCTTATAACCAATACATATGGTAATGTGTCATACCATACCGAAGTAATTGTGATTTTAAGATGCAAGTCGGTTGATACTTTATAAAGAAGTATTACATTCGACTGAAAACAATTCCATATGTACACAATCACAAATATAAATAATAGTATCCTACCACTTAATGCATTTTCCTAAGAAAACTAAAGGATCGTTTAAACTTAAAGTTAGCATGACCTTAAATTTTCATACGAACCTACTTGTACATAATTTGATTGGCTTCTTTTTCTGGAATGCGTGGATTTAAGGTTGACGACACTAAGTGGATGTATTTTTTATTGTTTTGTAAACACGAGAAACATAAAAAATACGAAAGGTGTAACATAAAAGAAACCTATAACAGTTTGAATTATAGAAAAGTCATTAACAATGTCTTTCAATCATTACATGCCTTATAATTATTTCCGAAAATGCATTTCAATTAAACGATTCATTTGATTATGACAATAACACACCACCATGTGACAGCTTACAATAATATAGAGTCTAGTGTTGTTCATCAACAGTCCATAATATCATTAATAATTGGCATAACATCTCAAAAATGCAACTAAACAAAAACATCGGCAGATCAATGACACTTTAAATAGTAAATCCGCCTGTTTATCTACGACACACCGTGATAGAAAATATAAGGTTAGTGACTTTGTGTTCTATAATGTATCCAACTACATGATGAAAGGAAAACGCGGCGTGTCTGGCTGGCTTGGCTGTATTCTACAACACGCTTTTAGTAAAATTGTTTTTTTGCAATATAAATATAAGCGCTGAATTGTTAAAAATTAATCTCAAAGTTAATTACATCAACATAATGTTTTCAGTGCGTAGTTATACGGAATCTGTTTATGATGTTTCTGCAACTCAAAATAATCATTCACTATTCATTGCAAAAGTGGTGTTAATAGAATATATATTTGGTATATTTCTCGCTTGAACTTTTTTCATCAAGTCAACTTGTACACACTACAGTAGTGAATAAAAGCTTTAATAAAATATAAATCGTATAACCTTTGATTCAAATGTTAAACATGGATGATCTTCACAGATATTGTTATAATTTATCTTCAAACAAAACATTTTCAATAGTAACAATAAAAGTCAAATGACAAAATGGCAAAAATACTTTTTTTTTAATTTCTATAGCTGTATCCATCATTTCCGTGACGTTATTAATTAATACAATTATGGTTGATAAACAGATTCCGTATAACTACGCACTGTAAACATTATGTTGATGTAATTGACTTTGAGATTAATTTTAAATAAATGTTAACATGTTTTATTTTTAAAGACCATAATAGGCATCCATTTAAGTAAAACAAACACAATAAAGCTTAGTACATATTTAATTAGTATTCGTATTAACATTGTGTTGGCTGTTCTTCTCTACCCTGATACCAAAAGAAACGTCCAATAAAGTAAAGGTTATACAGGCAAAAACTGAAGTGACGTTTAATTTGTGTCCATCGTACCATTAATTAGAAAGAAGTTACACGGATAACGGAGATCCTCGTTTTTTACCAGAGGTACTATTTTATAATTGTTTGATAGACCACGCCTAAAGGTTTTCATCCGGTAAATATGCAGTTCTCGTTCAGGGGGTGAACTGGTTGTCAAGGTAACATTAAAACCGGATATTTCCCTCGTTTGCATAGAATTGACTCGTTTGTACAAGCCACATTCGGTAAATTGCTTAATTTTGCAGTTTAGTGCACCACGCAAAAACTCCACGTAAAACGGTCCTGGAAACGAACATATAAATAAAAAGCATTTTCAAAGTATAAATTGTCGGTATACATGCGACCAAGCTAAAATATGAAATTTATATATCATAAATATTTTCAACATATTCATATAGGAACTGTTCTAATATTACCTTGTCCTGTATTAGCAATTTCACGCACAAGATCAGCAAATGAATTACGAACGCACTTTTCCATCGATGACGGCCAAGTTTCTTTAAACTCAATGTTATGTATTTCAAAAAAGAGTTTGGCGTCGTTAAATCCGGTGCTGAAGAATACGGCCTTTTCAAACCCACCTGTCAACTTTAAGAAACGTATTTTGATAAGAATGGACGTTATGTATTGCAATTCGCATGAAATAGATAGATCTTAACAAACCAATCTAACAGATGTATTGAATTGTCTATGTGAGTAGTTTGAGGCGTTCAATTGAAGCATATGTAGTTTAAGTATATGTACATAATTATATTAATATTACGTGACTCCTCATTTGGTCCAAATTTGTTTCGTGTACATTTTGAATGGATAAACATAATCCCTATTGCTAGAAACATCCTAAACTTTGCTAGTTTATCTAATGTATTGAATGTTTTGTTATACTTTGTTCACATATTCCCCAAAGTTTTGTATAGCGTAACGCATCGCAGCTAAACGTATGATGTATTTCATGTCTGCATTCCCAAATAGCCGATAACTCATGAACTCATAGATGCACGAGGTTTCTTCACCAGGCATCTCATAGGCAGTAAACCCCTCCACTCGGATTCTGGTTAAAATATAGCAAACACAAGAACATTTTTCATTTATGTGCACATATGTATTTCATTGAATTGTATTATATTTTGATTATTGTATCGCCATGTCTCAACTGTCATAAGAGAAGGAGGGACGGAGAGAGAGAGATAGAGAGGGAGGGAGGGAAGGAGGAGGGGGAGGGAGGAGGAGGAGAGATGGAGAAGAGAGGGAGCGAGAGAGAGAGAGATGAGAGAGCTAGGAGATATAGCGAGAGAGAGCATATAAGAGGCCTCTCTCTCTCTCGTTCGAGATAGATCGTCTTGATATCTCTCTCAGAGAGATGAGGAGAGGAGAGAGAGAGAGAGAGAGAGAGAGAGAGAAAGAGAAATACGCGAGCACGTGCGCAAACACTATATTTGTTTAAAGATAACCAGCAGACAGTGATATAAAGTAACGCATCTCGAGTTTTATGTTCATTGGTGCTCAGTCATTTTTGCTCATATAATCGATTGGATTATGCGACCAAGATGTACCTGTGTGAATTCAATCGTCTTATCGATTTACTACAATTAAGACAATTGACCAAGGCCATGCAAAACCCTTTTTTAAATAATCATAGATCATAACTTACAATCAAGAATAAAGCTCAAGTCTCATGTAGGCTGTTCATTTATTTGTATGTTTTTTTTAAGACAAAATATATGTCGTTATTTGCTAAGATAATACAAATAAGGAAAAAGGCTTCTTGGGTTATATCAACACGAGGAAACCTCGATATATATTTTTTTACAAACGACGTGTTAATTGTCTATTTCAAAATAATGCGTTATACTACAATCGCATCAAATTCAATACAGGTATTCAGCTAAACCACACAAAAACACTTACCTTTTTATGGTCCGCTTCGAACTCGTGTCCGGTTTTATAATGCCAAATTCTTTCAGCTTATCAAATTCAAATATATTAGGTGTGTTGATCATATCTAAACATTTATTTTCCTCAAATACGTTGTCATTCTTCAAAAATGCGTAGATAACCTCACACAGTTTCTGCAAAGGAATATTAACACAATATAAATAAAAAGAAGTGGAACTCCAGTTGCTGGATCAGTATTGAATTCTCATTATACACAATTAGTTGGTCCTTTATTTAAGGCAAGGCAAGTGACCAATTGCCAAAACAGCACAAAGCAGCACAATACAAAACAATACAAAACAACATACATAACACATAAATGAATAAAGCTGGGGTCACCGCATTGGAACGGTCAATGCAAAGCATTGGGTGTTTAAACTGGTTTTAGAGCGATCAACCTCACACTTGGCCCAGCAAAATTCATGATACATTTAAGTGTAAATACAATTTAACCTCATAGCATTGTAACTCAAATTAAACAATAATAAAAGGAAATTTAAACGCATTCAATTGAATTACCATTTAATTACTCAATGGTAGGAAAGAGACCAGAGCAACAGAGCTACAACTTTTTGAGGAACGATGAAATGAAACTACGAACAAGTGTCAACTACATTCCTTCTTTATAGAAAATGATTTACGAATATAGCATCATAAAGTTAATAATTCAGATCATCATCGCGCAAATACAGAAGCAGCAATGCAATAATGGGTGTAAAAGTTCCATATTACATTGCTTGGTTGTTTATGTGACTGCAAAAAAAATCAATCAAGAAACGCTTGTCAGAGAGAAAATAAAATGAAAAATGAACGCTATAAACCCCATGGTCTACCGGCATGTTATAACAAACTTAATAATACGTACATCTTCTTTACTGTAATTTCCGTATATCCCTGCTTTTAATCATGAATCCGCATATAATTCTTGTTTGAATATTAAATATTTAGTGATAAACTTAATTAAACAAACAAACAAGACATTTATTTGTTTTAAGTAATTGTCCTAAAACCATGATGAAAGTGACGAGTTCGAACATTTGATGATTTAACGATAACCATGAAAGTTGCAGAATGAGAGGTAGCGGCATAACTAGTACAACTCTTTATAGGTCAATTAGCTAGATGACGCAATACGTGTACGAGGGGTTTAAACAATGATATTCGTAAACCTACCTGCCCAAGCAAATCTTCGCTGTCCGATTCGGCGGTAAAGATGTAATGCGAAGGCTTAGCACGGACTAAAATATAATAACCAGGCAAGCATTGTTCGCAATTGAACTTGATATTTCTTATTATCAGCTACACTTTCAATTACAAATGTTATTAGTTACATAAAGGATGTAGGTTCAGAAATAGGCCATGTAACTGTTTAGCCTCATACAAAATGCTAAATTATTATACGGCACAAACAAACTTGCATACAAGCAAAAAGAAAACCTTGTGTTATTCTGCAATTACCGGCGATGTTACACATTCCGAGCATCGGCTACCAACAAACAGTTGAACAGGTACATGTACCTTTAGTGTGATAATCACATTTGTATCCATAAAAGTCACGCACCAATATACTCTAAACATGTGAATTACATTTACTAGTATCCATAGGCTCCAATTACTCAAACAATATCAATTTAAATATCAATAAATACATCCAAACTATGGAAATCCCGTTACAGAATGTAGTTTTGCACATAAGTATTCGTTTTTTTCCGGTGAATTAATAATGTCATTCGATGTTAAATTTACACGTGAATGTTATTGCCGTTTCCGCTGAAGCTCAACACGAATTGAATTTCAATACAATTCATGCAACTATTTGTTCGTGTTTCCATGAGCACGCTTCAACGGATAGTTTATTATGGGAAAATTGAGGTACAACTTATCAACGGAGCAACCGTTTTTGACGATTTTGGCGCGGAGCTTAGTAAGAAATAGTACACATTTTAGAGACAGTGGAAGATGAAGACTGAGTTAAAAGCCGTTTAAAACATAAATAATACTTAAATGTCATAGTATGGTTCCGAATATTTATGACCGTCAATTTCAATTGAGCGTTTTTTGTGTATTTCTTTTGATTGTTTAAATAAATCAAGACAACTTTGTACGAACCTGAAGTGTTTTTGTTTTCAGGTGTTTCTATCGCAGTTAGTTTTGATTCTACTTTATCTTGAATTGAACCCACGCCTGATTTAACATAAAATGACACAATTTATTCATGCAAATGCAAGCTTTTCAAAAGTATAAAAAAAGCTTTACCACGTTAGGTTTTATACGATATATAAATACAGCAAACTAAAAGTGTAAACATGTTGACATGAAGAGATGGAACAGGATATGGTTTTTTCAGATGTAACCCCTTGTATTTCATTAACCTTTGGGTCTTTATGTATTTTATAGCTCGTATAACAACAAAAGTTCAGAGTAAATATATATGCACACATTTTCCTATCCTTGATTAAACCTTCCATTATCTGAGTCTAATTAAAATGGAAAAAACTCACACAGACGAAAGAATAAATAATTATAAACCCACTGGACAATGTGTAAAGCACATGTCGTATGAAGCTAAAAAATAAATGTTCGAACCAGGTTTGTCGCGTGGTTCAGTAACGGCCACCCCTGTTCATTCTCTATCCACAGGAATACCGGCTGATAAATATGTTCAATGCAAGTGTTATATAATTATATTTAAAAACATATAAACACAAGTCGGTTTGTCAGTTTGTAATTTGGTTCAATTTGGTTTCTGAACAAAGCGTAGAGAATGTTTTCACATACACCAATGTACAGCATATATATAATATATAATATAACAATGATAACAATTTGTCCTATGACCTTGCATATTTGTTCAGTGGTATCATCTGAGGAAAAATATGCGTGTTTATAGCATAATGTGTGTCCACGTACAGTTTGACATACACTTGAACACACTTTCATATAAACTTACGTGCTACAAAATCAGGAGAAAGGGAGGAGGCCATTTAAATTGCAGTTTTATTGGTCAAATGTAACTGCATTGCATTTAAACTAGCGTGTTATATCAATAACTTGATCATATTTCGTATTTTTATAAACTTAGTTTTTTTTTCCTTTCTACATAATTTCTAATTTTATACTTCCGTGGAATTGTTGTGATCTAAAATCTGAACATAGTGGTCTTCTTCGGTTGATATGGCGTGCCTTTAGTAACTTATGTTAACAAAAATGGGGGTCTACTCCTGCAGTTGCTAACAGTTAACCAACAAAAAAACTGCTGCTACAAAACCTTTTATGTCAGGTTTGAAATTACTAAACTAACATATACCTATAACACATTTTTCATTGTGTTTCCCACCTTGCTCAACAGCGTATGTTGAGAAATTTAAATGCTTAGTAATAAAACGCTTAGTTAAATACCTTCCTGAACCTCTCACTTTACTTTTTGACATAAACGAATATAAACCTTTATAGGGCATTTCATGGTAACACTAATGGTAAAGGTAATATTATAACGTCATGGATAAAATCATATATGATTTACAATCGTATCTTTAACTGATACATTATAAACCTATTTACATCCAGCGACAGGTACTTATTCATGCATAAAACTTGCTTTTACACATCCATTATTGTTCATGGATTTATTGATGAACAATGTTGAAGTGACCACTTCCCTTTGCTTTAAACTTTCAATAAGATCGATGAGCTGTTTAATATCGATGTATTTGTTGATTATATACAAAATGCAAAGGATTTGATTTAGGTCCATAAGAAATGTATCATCAATCTTATAAACATATTTAACCTTAATAATTGAATCTTTTTTCTTTAAATTGTTATTGGCATCTGGTAATCAGGCTTGGTTTCTAAAATTTAAAATGTTATTCAGTTATTTCTTTACCAAACTAGGAAAAGAAACTGCCGATGCTTCAAATTATTGGCAGCGTACATTACCTAGCTGTTGTTGTAAAAATCATAACGTGTAGATTATACAGGCTTAGTTTGGTATAAAGAATATAACGTGTTTGTTGTCTTTTACAAATTTCCGATCGGATTTTCGCAAAACTAAAATTATCAATCATCACCTAGTTCGTCTAGAAACGTTTATAAGGGAATATTTTGTAAATAAAGTTAAGAAAAGCCATATGATAAAACCTTTTTTTAATGGAAAAATGAAAACAATTATATTTGTTCGTGAAGAAAAATGTCTTGGGGTAATTTTATTTTGTATAAACTAACATTTGTTTCACACCTTAAAAAACTGAAAACATTCATAAATCATTAAATGTATTAAGGTTTCTTTATCGTTAGGATATGATGCAACATCTTTGCTTACATTATACAGAAGTATGCTCTCTATAAAGTTTGACTATGGCTAAATTGTTAAAATCTTCTGTTTACTACGCAATAGCAAATATAATAAAATAAACGACACTCACGAGACGACGTTGCATTTGCTGGATATGTTTTATCACGGTATGCAGTCGCTTTTCCATCTGTGTCGTTAGTAATCTGCGATTCAGGCGCTAAAAGTGGTTGAAAAAATGCAATGATGCCTATTCTGTGATTACAAACATGAATGGACCATATATTTTACATATACACTTAATAAGACACCTTGTTCGCTAGTAGTATGTCTCTGTATGCGTATGTTGTGTATGTACCACGTATGTGTATGTTATATAAATCGACATCACTCTTAAACACCTTACCAAAACGGTTGAATTTAAAGTTTCAATTTTTCCTTTTTTATTGGAACATCGACAAAATGTCTTTGGGAATTTACATACAAGTTAACAAATTAAAGCCAAAGTGCATCAGTACAATACAACAAATATACATAAGTGTATACATAAATAACTATTTATAGTGTTCAAACATCATTTATAAAAGTAAATGTATTGACAGCTATGTAAGAAAAAAAAGTCATAAATAAACAATATATTTACGGTTTCATACAATATTAATTTAAGCAGAAGCAAATACGTCTAATTTTATATCACAGAGTTTAATTTCAGAGTTTAATTTCATTAGTAATGAATCTGGCAATTGTGTTAATCACTGTAGTATTACAAGATAGTATAATACAGAGCGTTCCTTAAACATAAGCACATTGGAATCTACTGACATGCCACACAAATCATGCGTATTAGAATGTGCAAAAATCCCACATCAGTAGGTAACTATTATTTGGAATAACTTGTAAATGTATGTATTTATACTGGAAATATTTGTAAAAATTGATCTTCCAAACTTTTAAAATGTCCTTTAAACAGTTAATATAAATTCTTAATAGCATATAAGTGTGCGTTATTTTGTCTGCCAAGTGTATAAAGAATAACCGTCGCATGGATAATTTATGTGTGAACATATACTCATTACAGTTAAAATATAATGCACCCATTTCAAGTTCTTTTACCTTCATGATCGCAAAGCAATGCTATTAAAATTAAACAAAATTGAAATAAAAATAAAATTTAAGATTAATTCGGAGTCGCAAATGATCATGATGCGACTAAATCTCGTATTTGCACAGAATGAGACTTTCAACATTTCGTGCAGAAAATCCCATTACGATTTTTTTACAACAAATATAGATGTTATAAGTGTCCTTATTATGTCGATATAAAACATATGTCATAGTTTAAACCCACGGATCCATTAACCGATGAGACAAACATGTAGTCATGGGACAGTATTCACCGAAAATTGATAGACTCACGTATAAAAATAAAGATTGCTTATGTAATGTTCTTATAGTATAATACAGTTAAAAGTGACATCAAATTGTACACCACAAACTTCACTTCGCTAAGAGTGTGTATTTTTAATTTATTATTATCCGAATGGGTTGGTGAATACGGTTACTGATAATCTCGCTTTCGAATCAACTAATGGTAGCATAATTACTACACAGTGTTCAAAATGATAAATAATGTGTTGCATCGTTTATCTTTTTAAGGCGCATAACCAGCGCAAGCATGAACCGCTCTTTAAGTAAACTGCTTACTTTTAATTGGAGATGACCATATGGGTCAGGAGGTAAGTCTTTTCTTCCCCTTTTATTCAAGTGTTTGTTTATAATATTGATTTCAAACGACATATTGCGAAAACAATCCATAAAATCACATGTTTAACAATATTTATAAATCGTTCACGCTTAATTTGCAAAAATTTGTTAACTTTTAAAACATTAATATTCTTATGATCCAATCACAATTAATAAATTGAAAGGACGCAAATGATGTTAAATATCCATATACATTAAATCCTGAATGAATAAATTGACATAGCTATACAAGAGGCACACTCGAAGTATATTTTTCAAGATCCATTATTTTATCTATCTAATGTATAATTTATTCAACACAGTCTGAATAAAAAAGCGGATGGAACTTTTAATTCATGTTTAATTGCAATTAGGTTATGATATCATTCGGTACTTTATCTACGATAATGACCGGAAAACGCTGAATGACGAGATTTTCGTACATTTGCATATAAGGGATTTACTTACAATTACAATTATAAATCACGAACATATGGTACTTAAGTTAAAAAGACGGTATACATATTAAGTTTAATGAACAAACATATAAAAAGTGTATCACTAAAGATATGATTTCATAACGGATTTCTCTCGTGCAAATTCAATTACATTTGTACATCGTGTTTGTGACGCCATTTCTAAACACGATGCACGAAGGCTTTACTGATTTTCCTATTACTTACATTGATATATGAACAAAATCGACTCTATAGTTTAAAAACTTAAAAAGGACGTTCTCAATGTTTAATAAAACGACTGGATTAGAGTATGGTCGTTTTATTAACATTTCAAGTTGCTGAAAAAAGATATTGCAAAAATGTAAACAAAGTTCATTTCTCTTTTCATCGCGATTTATTTCTGTTGAATATTTTCTTATACAACGCTTGCTAATGTTCGTGAAATACAATTTTACAGCACGGCGGAAAATATGGCCGCCACGACAAGAAAACGTGACTTCTCTACTCGAATGTGAAACTTAGAAAAATGATTAATCAAAACTGACCAAACAGGCTGTATACATTTTCTGAATGGCAATTATAAATATGTCGGTTGATCGACTCTCTTCTGTTCCGATTCAATGAAGCGGTCGGCAGGTGCTAGACAGAAATTATCTTATTTGACCATGTCAACGAATATTTTTGATGGCTTTTCGAGGTAAGTATATTCCGACTGTGTTGCATAACTAATCTTGTTTGACATTTTAAAGTATATACCTATAGGCAGTCACGTTTTGATTTGCACTGTGATAACCGTAGAACATTTTAATGATAACTTAATTACGTTCTCTTATGATGTGGTAAATATTTAAATTAAGATTATATAATTTTATTTAAACCATTATTTTCTCTATAATTAAGCATCTATTACATTATATTCTTTATAATTAAACAGCTATAAATAATCTCCAAAATTCAAGAATCCTATTTATGAAATTATGTTGTTGTGATAAAATATTTATTAATAATTTTCTACAATTATTTATTTATAAATACCTACAACGTAAACAACTGTCTCTTCCATCAAATTATTTTCTTCGTATTTTATGATAGGAAAAAATTATTATCATTTTCAAAATATTAATAACGGAATATCTACGAAGATATAACTAAATCATTCAAATTTAACTATTGATCTACGAAGTACATAAACAGATCGTTGATATAAATACATGCATGATAAAACAACTTCGGATATAATAAGATTTTGACCAACGTCTCTGCTGAAATAAATAGGTGTTGTTATTGTTGTTGTACAATCTAAATGTCAATCGAAATGAATGAAGCGCAGTGCAGGTCCGAATATTTTGTCGTTTTCTAGCTGAACGTCTGGTGTCGCAGATGTAGTATTGAAGATGTCGCTCTCGGCGAAAACGCTGTTGCTTTTAAGTCTGGTCTGTCGATGATGTAGTATTGAAGCTGTCGCTCACAGCGAACACTTTTTCGCTTTAAGTCGGGGCGGTTACTGCCGCCGCGAAGATTAAGATTGATCCGTCTCCAAGTTGTGTAGGCGAATCGGGTCTATCCTTGTCGCTGTGACGATTAAGATCAGCTGATTGTCAACTCGTCCTTGGCGATTTGCGTGCGTTTGGTGTTTCTGATCTGAATTCCGATGTTCATATTGCGTCATCTATTTTCGTTTCCGTTGTATTCATCGTTGTTGTTGTTGGCGTTGTTGTTTATATTAATGATTTTGGTTCTCTTGATGTCTTAAGCCCCGGAGATATTATTCCGAATACGTTATCTACGCATTCCAAACAGTTGAACGGCTGCATCTAGCTCTATAGCGTTAAACGTCACAAGTATTTTGTCCAGTGCTGCGTCACTTTTTGTCCTTCGAAATTTTCTGGCGTTTGGTTTTCTTCTCGCGAAAAGGACCATGCGTATACTTTGAGAGATGTCCCCATGCTTTTATGTTTTTTAAGTTGTGGCTTCACTCCGTTGTTGAAGGCGTTGTTTTGCGATGCCCATAATTCATATGCGTAGTCTTGAAATATATTTCTTTCCTGTGCATTGTGCTGATACATTTCTGAATGCGTCAGTTATTCAAAATAATGGCAAACATTCATAAATATCCCCCCTGTATTTAATCTTAAATAGCGTCATGAAAACCTATTCGAATGTTTCAGTAAATACAACATTAATTACATCAATTAATAGAGAAACACTTCCTAACAAAACATAATATCTTGCTATACTGACATTTGACGTACATG
Organism: Dreissena polymorpha; assembly: GCF_020536995.1. NCBI lineage: Eukaryota > Metazoa > Mollusca > Bivalvia > Myida > Dreissenidae > Dreissena > Dreissena polymorpha. The sequence goes on along the minus strand of NC_068362.1, from coordinate 78,700,706 downwards.
CCACACGGAAATTCTAGACTTGATTCGATATTATTTTGCCCTAGGGTATTATACTATAACATACGTATCCTGTTCGTATCTTAAAATCACAAATCTCATGTGTACCATTATAGCTTGCCTTTAGGCATTTTTCTATTGACAGGTGAACCTGCTCGCTCTTAGATATGGGCGTTGGTCTCAAAAATTGTGTAAATTTTGATGAAAAGGGTAGACTATATGCTTCAATGGCACAGGGATAAATTCTCTAAATTATGAGGATGCCAAGATTTTAATCAGAATCCCGGATGCGGTATGTTCGCACGCTGACCAGTCAGCCATGCCCATAAAATATAATACAATAGCATTTTTCCTTCATTAACTCTCTAGGTAACCTTAAGCAAGGGTAGCCGATTAATCTTAGGTCCGTGCATCCTTAAACTATAAGGTACATTTATATTAGAAGTGTAATGCCAATGTTGGCTTACTTTGTGCTTCTCTATGTCTATGTGAGTCTGGCACAGTCTTTCCGCTCGTGACACCTGGGACACCTATAAAATAGGTTCATGTGTATATTATATGAGTAATGTTAGGATAATGTTAGGGTAATTTTTCAAAAAAAGAAATTTCGTTCAAACGAAATACCTTTGCCAAAATAACCAGTCACAATTTCCAACTTATCTGCAGAGGATATGGTAAAACTTGAGGCCAAGACTTCTGGCTTTTCCTCGTCCGGCTCAATTATTTGCCACGGTATCTCTTCTGAAACGTGAATTTTTTAATACACTTATATTGGACAACAAATACAATTTGAATTGCTCTTATAATAAATAGAGTGTAATAAGTTAATTCAGACTTTCATTTCATCTTACTGTAAATCATTTGAAAGAATTACACTTTTCATAAGTAGTGTTTGTTCTTTGTTTAATGAAAATGGGATCACATTTTCGAACAAAAGAAACAATACTTCCATTTATTCAGTGGAATCATGTTGTGCGTTGATCGGTCCTTATTTTGCACATGTCTTTATTAAATTGCTATTGATGGTTAATTCTAAGGATGAGTCAGCTGTTGTTCTGATTGCGTTACAATATATGAATGTCTTCAATGCTCGCATGAAAAGTGCGAATTTACCGGCGAGGTTACACATTCCGAGCAACGGATACAAACAAACTATGAACAGGTACATGTACCTTAAGTGTGATCATCGCATTTGTATCCATGAAAGTCACACAATAATATACTCTAAACATGTGAATTACATTTACTTAGTTTCCATAGGCTCCAATTACTTAAACAATATCAATATAAATATCAATAAATAAATCCAAACTATGGAAATGCAGTAACAGCATGTAGTTTTGCAAATAAGTATTAGTTGTTTTTATCGGTAAGATGATTATTTTATACGATGTTAAATTTACACGTGAGTGTTGTTACTGCCGTTTCCGCTGAATCACAACACGAATTTCAATGCAATTCATGCAACCATTGATTCGTGTTTCCATGAGCACGATTCAACGGATATTTTGCAATCGGAAAATTGAGGTACAACTTATCGACGGAACAACCGTTGCTGGGGCGGAGCTTCATAAGAAAAAGTTTACATTTTAGAGACAGTGTAAGATTAAAACTTAAGATTTGAAGCGTTAAAAGCTATCAAAAATAAACTTATATGTCTTCGAATATTTAACGACCGGATATTTAAATCCGTGTCATAATATACCACTGGTATAACATCACTGGTGTTTAACACTCGCAATTTAACTCGTACGCATTTCAACTTCCGGTCGTTGTTTTTTTCGATAACAAACTATGAAAATTGTCATATTTTTAGTATCCACCGGTCAAAGAAGGTCTTTATATTGTTTATAAAAAGTTTCTCAATATCTGTTAGGAACTATCGAGCGTTGTGAGTGTGTTTATTTTGAGTTTTTAAATTATTCAAGACAACTTTGTACGAACCTAAAGTGCTTTTGTTTTCAAGTGTTTCTATCGCAGTTGGTATGGATTCTTCTTTATCTTTCATTGGATCCACGCCTGATTTAACATAAAAAGCTTGTAAAAAGTATAAAATAAAGCTATACCACGTTAGGTTTTATACAATATCTATATACCAAAGACTAAAAGTTAACACATGTGGACATGAAGAGATGAAACAGGATCTTTTTTATCTGATGAACCCCTTGTATTTTATGTCGTTTTGGGTCTTTATGTTTTATGGGTCTTTGAATTGCTAAATCATATAACAACGAATATCAGTGCACATATATTTTATTATCCTTTATTAAACGTTTCATTACCTGAGTCTAATTAAAATGGGAATGAACACAGACGGGAAAATAAAGTATTAAAAACCCACTGAATAAAGTGTAAAGCACGTGTCGTATGAAGTCAAAATAATAAATGTTCGAACCAGTGAGTTCCGTTACCGCCGTCGCGGTGAATGGTGCACCACTGTCTGTATCCATAGGAATAGCGGCTGACAAAATATGTTCAATGCAAGTGTTATATAATTATATTTCAAATATAATAAACTAAAGTCGTTGTGTCAGTTTGTATGTTGGTCCAAATTGGTTTCCGAACAATACGTGGTAAATGTTTTCACATACACCCATAGCATCGGTAGGTTCTTGATATAGGAGCAACGGAAGACGACTGCCTATCTTGACATGAATCAGTCAAAGGAAAGCTCACAGGGGCTTTTGACATTAAATCAAGTCCGCGGAATATCTAAAGAACAGTATGACATATGATCATGCACAGTATGCACATTAATCTAGGTTTTTTTTTTGTTTCAAACGAAGACGTCAATAGATTGTGAAATCACTTCAAAGGTAAAGATCACAGAAGTTGGTAATGGGAAATTGTTTTTGTACTACAGCATGTATACATTAATAATAATTTGTACCATCTGAGGACAAAAATATGTTTGTTTATTTTGTAGTCACTGGTTCAAATATAAAGATCGGACAATGACATTAACAATGAAAAGATCAGAGAAGCCTGTATCAATTACCCGGACTCTGAATGATATTTATACGTACTATAATTTATTTTTGAAAAGCGGTTATTCGGGAAGAAAGACGCATGTATTATGGAGTCAGCATGTCAAATGTCACGGTAACAAATGTGTTCCCACGTTTCAAATATAGTTTGACACCGTAACAAACTTTTATATAAACTGACATGCTACTAAATAAGGAGAAAGGGAGAAGGCCATTAAAATTGCAGTTCTGTTGGTCAAATGTATCTGTACTGCATTTTAACTAGTATTTTGTATCAATAACTCAATCATATTTCGTATGTTAAGTTATTTTTAGATTAGAAACTGTGTTTTTTTTTCCTTTCGACATAATTACTATTTATATACTTCAGTCGAATTGTTGTGATCTAAAATCTGATAATTGTGGTCTTTTTCGGTTAATAAAATATTTTGTCCGAATATGGCGTGCCTTTAGGAGCTTATGTAAATAAATGGGGAGTCTACTCTTTCAGTTGCTAACAGTGAACCAACAAAATAACTGCTGCTAGAAACCCAATATATGTCAGGTTTGAAATTACTTAATTCACATACACATACAACACATTTTTATTGTGTTTCCTATCTTGCTCTTTAGTGAACGTTCGGGATGTAAAATGCTTAGGTAAACACCTTCCTGAACCTCTCCTTTTACTTGTTGAGATAAACGCCTATAAATCTTTATAGGGCATTTCATTGTAAAACTAATGGTAAAGGTAACGTTATGGAGAAGATCATATATAATTAACAAAGGTGTCTTTAAACTGATAAATTATAAATTCATTTACATCCAGCGAAATGTACCGTTTCATGCATTAAACTTTCTTTAACACATCCAGTACTTTTCTTGGATTTTGATTGCTCCGGGCTTGATAAACAGTGTGAAAGTGACCAATTCTAATTGCTTTAAACTTTCAGTAAAACATCCATGAGCAGTTTAAAATTGGTTTTTTGAATAAGTTGATAAAATGAAAAAAAAAAGATTTTCGAACGTTAAGCTAATAAACGCCTTATTTGGTATTTACAATCAAAAGTTGATTTAGTTTTGTTTTACAAATATCCAATCGGGTTTTCGAAAATTCTTAAAGTATCAACCATCACCGAGTTCGTCTAGAAACTTGTATAAGTTATATTTTCGTGAATAAACATTAAGTTTTGAAAAGGCATATCATTTTATCTTTTAGTATTGGTAAAATGAAAATAAAAATAAAAAGACTCATGATTTTAACGGAAGATAACTCATGTTGATTGCTAGTTTCCTTTGCGAAAGTTCGGGTTGGTTGTAACCGTTCTGAAAACCGCCGACTAGAGCAATGTGTGCCTCAAGAGATTATACGTTCGATTACACATTTTGACAGTCGACACTAATACTACTTTAAATGTTGTCAATCCAGATTTTCATTGCCTATTTCTATCAAATAAAATCTATACGAACAATTCAAAACCAACTACAACACAACGTTGATCAAAATGCCGTATGGAATACTGAAAAAGGCTTCACATTTTCAAATTAAAACACTCAATGTGCTAGCGTCTTCTGGCTAAGAAAATTTTAATTAGACCCCAAAGTGTATATTTTAAATTCAATAATACCTGTTGTTCATGAAAAAACTTTCGTAAGGTTTTTTGGGGTTAAAACTAACATTTGATCCACACATTAAACAACTGAAAACATTCATAATTCATGACATTTATTAAGGATTCTTTATCGTTGTAATCTGATGCAACAACTTTGCTTAAATTATAAAGAAGTATGTTCTATTAAAGTTCGACAATGGCTAAAGTGTTTAAGACTCATTTCAATTAAACGAATGTTTTGCAAAATATTTGTTTAAAAAAGAAACATAAAAAATTAGCGTTCGTTGTAACAGTAGGCACAATTAAAGGAGACAAAAAAATCAAATTGTTATTTTTGTGGTAACATATATTCAATGTGGATATCCCGCAACGATATCCGAACATTTACGGCCGAACGCGAGTCTGGCAGCGTCGGAAGCATGACTGGTTCGTGAGAATATATACGCATTTGAAAAAAAAACTAAACGACACTCACTAGACGACGTTGCATATGCTGAAGATGTATTCTCACGGTTTGCTGTCGCTTTCCCATCTGTGTCGTTTGTAATCTGCGATTCAGATCCTAAAAGTGGTGGAAAAAACACAATGATGCATATTCTGTAATTGCATACGTGAATATACCATATATTTTACATAACATATGTATTTTTATCAAAAACAACATCATTCTTCAACACCTTACCAAAACTGTTGAATGACAGAGCGTTCCCAAAACTATTGAATTACAGAGCGTTCCCAAAACATAAGCAAATTCTAATCTTCTGACATGCCACACAACTCATGCGCATTAGAATTTGCTTAAACCATAAAGCAGTAGGTAACTATTGTTTGGAATAATTTGCATAACATATTTATTCTGGAAATATTTGGAATAATTTGTAATACATGTATATATTTATACTGGAAAGTTCTTAGCTTTGGCCTATGTGTTAATGTAAACGGTTGAATAAACAATTGATTTGTTTGCAATTTGTTTTATCATATATTGTAATTGTCTTAATTTGATTGAAAAGCTTCGTCAGTACGAGTTTTTGGTCTACTGATATAAATATTTCAGTTTTTCTGCAATTGATATAAGTAAATATTTTGTCGGTTGATGACAAATGTCTTCAGTTGTTTAGCCGATTTTTAAAAAAACTAGTGGCACACTTTTCTTGAAATTATGGTTGTTCAGGTAATCATAGGTAGAATTGTTTAATTGCTCAAAACTATAACATTTCCTCGCTATATAGGCGTTTATGTGTACCACCTGATTGACACCTTTAATGCACCACAAATTGTAGGAAAAATAAGTCATCAGATTGTTTTATAAATGGGTTATTACAAATTATTTATTTCCTGATAGTTTTAGTTTTTTTAGTGTTAACCTTATTTAGACCTTTTGGAGGCCTTTTTACGTTTCGGAAAATTGACAAAATTTAAAAAAAATGTTTCAGATTCGCAAATTTTCTTTGTTGTTATGATATTAGTGAAGAAACAGACATACTGAACATTAACCATGCTCTAAAATATCCATTTATATGCATCTTTTGACGATTTAAATACATAAAAATTATAAACCGTTGCAACGCGGAACAATTGAATACTTTGTTGTTGTCGTTTTATGAAGTGATACTACGAAAATTGCTTATATATAGTGTAAATCCCATCACTCATTGTGTGAACGTGGATGGCCGAGTGGTGTAAGCGATAGACTTTTACTCCAGGGGTTAGTGGTTCGAGCCCAGTTGAGGGTTACTTTTTTTCTTTCTTTAAATTTATTCTTTTTTTTAATGGAGCTTTTTTATCCGATGTTTACATTTATCAATATAACGCATTTAATTACACACTTCAATACGTACCAAAATCTGTGAAAAGGTGCCCTTTAATGTCTTTTAAAAAGACCGATCGATTTCCGTGTGTTTATATCGTACGACTTCTAAAAATGTGATTTTCTAAAACTAAATAATTTTGATAGCTTTCCAGCAAAGTACTGTAAAATGTCTTCTTTGCGTTCGATATAGATGGATGTTTTAATCGTTTAATCCAAGTAGTTTTGAGACCATCCATCAATCATTTTTAAACTGACATTTTGATATGTTTGATGTCACTACGCTTAATCCTGTCGATTTAATGCCAACTCTTGCATAAAGGAACGAATTAATTATACACTTTATTTATTATGACTTCTGTTAATGTGTATGCATATGTGTACAAACTAAATCACATAGCAAAATGTAGTCAAATAATGTTATAGAATCGTTTATTTACATGAAGTATATCCGAAAATTGTCCACGATAGGGAATTTCGATAATATGAATAAGTTGAAATCATATTATATAACCCATATGCTTAACCGTGCAGCACATAACGACTAACCGTTGTTTGTTTTCAGTGCTTACATACCTGCAATTATGACTTCTGACCTACGATTCAGGTTTATGGGCGGAAGAAACGGTCTCGATTCTGAAATAAAATTAGAAACAATCAATGTTGAACCAGGGTAATTAAATCCTATCATTCTGTAATTTTATAAGCATTTTTAGCATTAAACTAATGTTCTTAGGATTGAAGTTAACTGAATATTGTAACATCAAATAGCGTTCACTTAAGTTGAAAAATTTGATTCATGTAATGATAATTCAGTTTTGACATTAATCATGCTGCATACATGTGCAGTGTAAAAACCTAAACTTATTGTATATACTACAAAATTGTCCCCTACAGAGTTTAAAATTATCAGTAATTATATTTTATGATTGTTGCAACCGGATACATTAATTTAAATCCTTACAGTAGATTGTGCGCGTGTTAGCTGTAGCGTACTTAGACTGTGAAACTGTATTAAAACGCAAACATGTTTAGTCCAAAATTGAAATACAAAAACCATTTCTTTCAGAAGAGGGTGCTCTTAACTTCCAATTGAATAACTGAGTCACGAAACAATCACATTACTCGATTATATGCGTGTAATGAAAAAAGCAAAATGACATCGGTACAACATTGAGCATTTAACACAGATTAGTATTAAATTTTGGAAGTACAAGTGAACCGAATAATTTCAATGAACAATTTAACATATGGATATTAGAATCTATGATATGATATGATATGGGATGACATAATATTATTTGATATGATATATGATATGGAATGATATGATATGATAAGGAATGATAGATTAATTCATATATTAATATGCTAAAATTATTATACAATAATATCTATATTAAAAATACTTAGTTATTTACAAAGAAGAAATAGTTCATTATGCAACGAAGGCCAAAACAGAATGTTACCTATTAGTCACAGAATAATGGGGGAGGCGGAAAACTACAACGGGCGAGGCATGGTCAGGGGTGATAACCCCAAAAAAGGGTTAGGGTAAGGGTTAGGATTAGGGGTCGGATTAGGGTTAGGGTTGGGTTTAGGCTAACCCAAACCCTAACCCGACCCCTAACACTAACCCAAACCCTAACCCTAACCCTCTAACCCCCCCTTGCGCAATACCATACCATGCCTCGCCCGTTGTAGTTTTCCGCCTCCCAATTTCTTGCCCTTTTCGTCTCCTATCTGTCAAAGTAAAAACAATATGTGATTCGTATAGACGAAAAGTATTTGATTATACTACCACTACCGATTGAAAAAGGGATCATATTAAAATCACTATTCCCCGTGTGTTTGTCCCTCTTTCAGTCTGTCCGTCTGTCCCGATCATGGTTGGGACGAAAACTCCACCACGCATGAAAGGTTTTGAAATAACAAATGTTCATCTATATGAGACTAAGTGTTACGCTCATGAACCGTTTGGCTACCTCAAATTCCTTTGTCAAATCTTAAGTTCGGAGATTGAAACACATTCCATCTTTCAGTATCTAAATAAGGGCCCATTATTTTACACAAATGTTCTGCAATATGAGTCGGTGAGTCACACGCAAGAATAGCGTGGCTGTCTGTTTGTCAATGTCGAAAATTAAGTTCAAAATACAGACTAGTTTTTAAACATATATTAAGGCTGTATGTTGTTTACCCTGTTTGAAAGGGACCTTTTAACAGATTTTGGCATGTAGAGAAGTTTGTTACCAAATGCTTGATATTGATAAATGTAAATATTGGATCCATAAAGTTCCAGTAAAACAAACAAGAATACATTTCAAGAAAGAAAAGTAATCCTAAACTGGGCTCGAACCACTGACCCCTAGAGTAAAAGTCTAACGCTTAGACCACTTGGCCATCCATGCTCATACAATGAGTGTTGTATTTTATACTTCATATAAACAGTCCTTAACATTTACCTGTCAAAGAATTTATTGCCGAATGAATTACTTTGATAACAATTAAAGTTTTGCCATTAACATGAAAAGTTTTTATGCATCAAGATAATATCATATTTAATGAGAATATATTGAATGTTTAACTTGTAATTACCTTTCAACTGTTTGACCAAGACTAAAACTATTAAGGCTGCTATCAATAAAGATGCTCCTGTGACTACTACTTCGAATATTCGTTCATTCGGCATTGACTCATTCGGAGGTTTTTCTGAAAGAACAATTATGTCAATTACAAAATAATAACATCGTCGAAATTGAGCTTTACAATTAAATTACGTTATTAAACATCGCAACATAACACTATATATTAAGACGAGCACACAACTTCATACAATATTGAACGAGCCAATATTATATTTACAAAAATGTATTGTTATTACATGTCTTTGTATTATTCGCTCTATTCGCTATATACATGTTGAATATGTATGCTAACGTAAACTAACGGTAGTTAAAATATAAATTATGTTGTGAGATATATGTTCTTCAAGTAAATTAAAACATGTACAAACTGATAAAACTATGATAAAAAAGAATATTGCAGTTCTCAAATTGATTTACCATCATTAAGGCTTAAATTATTTTATTATTATTTCGAAAGCAGGACACTTTCAAATTCGATTCGGAAATTATCGTTTAATTAACTCAAATTTAGTAATATGACCTTTTTATGTTTACATCAAGTCGACGTATGAAACGACGTAACATTTTAGAATGTTTTGTAAACTGAACATATCGTCTTTCGTTCTGTAAAAAGCATATTTTAAAACATTTATCACACCGGTGCAACAGGAAGTTTATATATAAGTCGATGATAGGAGGTAGGTCATATTACTCGCAATCAGCTTTAAAGTAATCAGTTTTAGTAAAATTGAATCAGATTCAACAAAACAAACAATCTGATACCAAGATGCAATAGATTTTAAACTCAAAATGCAACTCAAACAGCAAAAAAAATCTTTTATAAATATTAAGCGCAAGTGCTCGTGACCTCATTATTAAAACGTCAATCGACAAATCATATTCTTTCCAGCTAAAAATGCAGCTTTTGAGCGATTGTTTTCATTATTTCTTTAAAGTCGGGGACGTAGAGGTATGATAAACAGAAAAGCAGGTTACTGCCTGATCTTTTTGTAATAAATCAGGCTCGGCACGAAAAAAAATAACGGCTTGGCAAGCCTTGCTGTTATAATATTCTATGCCTTGTCTGAAATATTACAAAAAAATCATGCAGCAACCTGTTATTCTGTATATATCATGCTATAGGTCATTTTATTTTTTATATTCTGATAAACTCACGGATTTATCGCGTTGTAAATTCGCAAAAGGTTATCTAATTAACAAAAGTACTGCACTCGGAATATTTGCATTGCGCCTTTAATGACACGTGAATAATATTTGTAAAAATATTCTTACATTCAACTTTCAAGTCAGCAAATGAAATATGAGTGCAAATGCTTTTATGATGAAAAGAAGGTAATTTAAAAAGAACGCTATCATACTAAGGAATCACCAGAAGACCTCCTTTTCCTAATTGTTCCTTAGCACCGTAACACCCAATATAAATATGTATAAAATGGCAAATCGTGTCAGATACTATAAAATTGATTGAAATGAAAAGGTGGTATATGCGTACGATATTTACATACAAAACCAACACTTGTTTAAACATAATTTATGTCATTTATGTTTCTATTCAATAGACAGGTTTTTGTTTAACTTGAGTTTACATAGATAAATGTCAATATACCGGTAGACAAATGTGTGTCCTTGTCTTCAACAACAGTTGCAACAGTTGTAAATACGGACGCGATTTCAGGGTAAGGACTATAAAAAAAACAATGCTTCATGCAAATGAATATATCAGCATGCAACCATTAATATAGAATAATATCTTATGTTGATAATCAAGTTTATTTATAAAGTATTTATAAATGCCATCGTGTTACACTTACTACTTAATTACCAACAACATGAACATTAGATTTTTATTCATATGTAGGTGCTAATGTGTTCATATTTATGTGAAGTAAAACAGTATGAAGTGCCTAAAATATTTTGAAATAATATAAATACTGTTACGACATGAATAACACTCTTGAAACTAAATTAGATAATATTTACACGTTTAAACATTACGATCAAAACTCACTTTCAACGAATTAACGTACTTAATGCCTATATTTTAAAAAGACCAACGTCAACACAGGCACAGACGTACCTTTTCAGCGTGCTGCAAATATCGGATTCATCTTGTGCGAATCCGACGGGGCATTCATGTACACACGTGTAATCTTGAAGAATAGCGAAATCAGTTGCACATTTATTTCCAAGAGTTGTTTTGACATCAAAAATCAATATTTATAACTCCAAATATACTATATATGCTTACATTTCATTGATATTCTTCATTTCAAATAAAGTAAAAAAATATTATACTCACTCAAAGAAAGAACGTTGCCTGCAGAACATTTCTTCCTGAAGCAGCGTTTATTTTCATAAAAACACATTTCCTTTGATTGCGCTGCATAACCATTTCTTGCGTCACACCGACAATACCCGTCAGTTTTTGTAAGTTCCAAAAATGAAGTTTTGTGACAGTCAACTTTGTGCTCTGTCTGCACACACAAGTTTGTTTTTATAGTAGGACATTCACTAAAAACCGCCGATGATGTGTTGTGGCGACCATTGTACATGTTTCGTCGGAAACATGGTAGGCAAAGCACAATGGCTTTACCACTCTGATGTAAAGATATTTGAGGTTCTTCTCCTATAAAAATTATCATACAATGATAAAAATATATATTTATATAAATATAACGTTCTTTTCTCTTTTTATGAAAATTGAACATTTTAATGTGCAAATAACAAGTCGGCTTAAAAATGTTTCTCTTATCATGTTACTTCACAATACTAATCGCTATATTTTCTTCATAGTATCATGGTCTACAATCATTATATTACGAGTATGCTTTTATCCTACAGCTAAATGATTTTATAGAACAAATACGACTCATAAAGAAAAGATAAGGTTTTCTCTTTATCGCTATTTTAGATCCGGTTTATAGCAGTTATTTTTATAACATGTACATAGGGACTACTTTTTCTTTCACCCCTGATTGCGTCATTTAGGTCATTGGGTACGCAGTCGTTTAACGAGTTTACGAGTGTTTGTGTGTGTTTACGATGGATTACTATAATATTATGAATGTGAAAAACACAGCGTTTGGATATAAAACTGGAATGAAACTGGTGAGACTGCATATTCGATTTAGTTAAAATGTCGAATGTACTGGAATAACGTGATGTTTTGTTGAACAATTGATGGATTAAATTTAAGAAAAGTGTCAGTGAGTTGTTCTTTAACTTTTCGAAGGAAATCGATGTCGAATTAAAATGGTAATTTCTTTGATGGTTTAGTCGTTCCTTTTGTCAGTCAATCAAAGAATGTCTATCCACAAAGAATTGCCTGCTTACATCCAGTGCTTTAAAATGGAAAAGATGGATGGCGATGAAGAAATTTGTCTAGAATTTTAACTCGTCATGGAAGCAAATTAAACATTACGAAAATAAACATGGACGTGGTTATTATACAACTTTGGTGAGTAGTACAACAATTTTATGTAAATAAGTATAAAGAGTGTAAAAAGAAGAGTTGTTTAAAGACTAAAATTAACAATATCGGCGGGAATAAATGCTGAATCAAGCTTCACGTAGCCACGGTATGTGTCTACACATTTTGTAAATTTCAAAATGGCGGGAGCCATGTTTGTTTTTTTGTTTTTTATAGTGGTGAAACAAGAATTGTAGTTTGAACACAACCGTCTGTGTTCTTCTTGAATGTGTTACATTTGGAACGCTGGTTAATTTTGAATAGAGGCGTATAGAGTTATTTTGTCTCGTTACTTTTCTTTTGCGTGGAATTCTTAAGGACTATTTCGATTTCCGTAAACAGGAAAGATCACAATAAACATTACTACGCAATGTTAGATTCAAATAATTTAATGTGTTTTTGCTTTTATTTTAGGAATAAATTAAATAAAACAAAATTGTAGGATAAATAGAATACTATGTAAGTGTGATTGTGTACTTAAATTTATCCCACTCGTGTCAGAGAGGCTTACAAGGCTCGGCAAGCCTCGCCATGTAAACCTTTCTTTACTCGTGGGATAAATTTAAGTACACAATCACACTAACATAGTATTCTCTATATATTGCGCATACCTGCCAAACAAAATATTTCCGGTGCGCACGCTTCAATAAATAAGTCCTTGTTATGTAAATCTCTGGCACAATGATATCGTGTACCCGGGGTGCAGTCTTTGCGTTTTGCCTGACAATACCACCGACATGACCCATATACAGGACATGTGCCGTCCCATTGTTGTATTACTTTCGTACAATACCATTCACAGTAAGCACTCTCTTTAAGCTCGTATGTTGTCGATTGATGAACAACGTCCTTTAAGATATGAATAACCAAATGTAGTGATAAGTATTATTATCGATTTGTTCTTTATTGCATACTACTTCATATACATGTATTATACTTAAATATTTCTACAAAAATATGGTTGCTAAAATACACATAATAATTATGCTCATTTACATAAACTCACCAAAATTAATGCATAGCTTATTATGATTAAATATTTCCAGGTCAAAACGATCGCCCTCATTCTTTCCTACAAAGACAAATACATTTCAAGTTAAGTTTGTCAAGCGTGTAGATACATACCTGATTAGTATTTGTCGGGAAAAGCCATGGAAACCTAGTTCATTTAAAAGAGTTATACGGCAATAGCTTTTATCGATCATTCTGCCTTATTAAGCAAGGTACAAGAAAATACTAATTTCATCAAACTCCGTCCAAAGCTAAACAAATATACAAGAATTAAATACAATATAACAGCTTTTGCTTACTCGATTGCTGGAGATGATCGTACGTCGTACGTCGGATCACATCGGATCACTTTCTTTGTAAACAAATCGCTTATATTCACATCTGCCAGCTATTCATCCGGAAATTTTTTAATGATAAACATGACTGAGATTGTCCAATACAACGAGTTAAATTACATATATAAAATGTGAATTCACGCGACAACAATCTGCATTTGTAAATCACAATATCATGAGGTAAGAAACAAAATCTAAATCATTTTTAAAGATAACAATTTGTTAACGTAAGGATTGCATTCAATAAATCAACATAATGTATCATTATATTTTACTACCTTTAAGGACATTTTAAAATGTAAAGACGTATAAAACATTAACTATCGATTTCCATGCATGGTACATGTGTAAATGATTTTAATCAGAAATCAAATAACCCTTGCTTATATTTACCAGATAGTGTAAACTCCTTTATGTAGCCGTTACTGAAAAACTGTAATTAAATAATAAGACGTTATGCTTCAGATCTGAAGTCATTTAACTAACTAAACGATAAAATAAAACCATGCACTCGTAAGTTAACGTAATCACAAGTTTATCAACCCACGGTTGGGTCAGAGATATGAGACTGACAGACAGATAGACATTTTATTTACACGCACAATGTACATCGTAAACATCACGTGTGGTTGGTATTGATATATGTCAACATGTATATAACGCAGAAAAATAATTGTCAACAAACATGAATATATACAAAACAAATGTATATTATAGTACAGCGGATGAGCAATTGGTAAATTACGTTATACGATGTTTCAAATTCGATCTTATAATCAACGATTCTATAACAAATAAACGCATTTTTATTAGTTCAGACCTATTGGTTAGTTGTAGCAATCGTACATACGTAAAGGTTAAAGGTTAAAGGTGCGGTTTATAATCTGCTTCGATATGCATCTTCAGCCGACTTCGACATTAACCACTGGGATTTAAGTCGTCCGTTTACATATGGTGCACAAGCAGCCACGGCACATCGACTTATTTCCCTCACATGTACCCATTTATACACCAGGGTTGAGAGGAGCATGCGTTGAATTAATTTTTTGCTAAAAAAATCCAGTGCCCTGGGCGGGATTCGAACCAGGGACCTTCCTTTCCCTAGACCAGCATCTTACAACTAGACCACTGTCCCCACAACGTAATACGTAATAACAGATGGATTATTATACTATTTTGTTTATGTATTTCTTTCTTATATCAACAAGTGTTGAACAAATACATGCAATATGACATTTTGAAATATGAGCAGAAGCAAACAAGCGTCTTTGAACGCGTATTGAGCCCGACATATTGACTCATTTGAACCCAACTGCAGTCCAGTTGTTTGATGATGCATTTTGTGTAATTAGTACACACTTTATACATTATTAATTGGAGTGAAAAAGTGCACCCTGACAGTTGTTTTAATTTACAATCAGGCAAATATTTGCTCACATATTTTAAAAGATAAAGTAACATGAAATGAAACAGTTGTGTGTTCTAGTGGTGAAGGAAATACATGGAACTCAATGCCAATTCGTTTTTTTTTTGTATGATCAAGTGATGTAGTTTCCTCAAACAAACAAAACAGTTATCTTATTTCCAAAAAACTATTCTGAAAATAATGAGCAAAGATGCCTTTTTTGTGTGAACTGATAAATATTTCATAGTGGTTATCCAATTAAAATTCATACATTTTTTTATCTTTTAAGCAAGATCGATACCATTGGAGGTCCATGGGCGATTTATAACGTGTTGTCGACAATAAATGTAACAGCCATAAGTAACCCAAACTTAAAGAATACGGAGATTTGCGCGGCAAGATCCATTAAAAAAGAATCCACGACCTCCTCAACAGACTGTGACAGACAGGCTCCATGGAACTGAAGTAGGTATGTCAATAATGTTTGTGATGTTGTTATCTTTTTTGTGTCATTAACAATATGTTTAAAATTATTGATTAACAATTGGTATTATGCATATTTTTCTTTGACTGAAACCTATTGAACAACGTACGAACCAACCTGAATATTATTCGCAATCAAACAACGACTTCAAAGGAAATATGGTGTTATCTTTTCAAAGACATCGCTGTCTATGATGAAAATGAGACCTTACAGATAATGAAGATGTCGATGCTTATTCCAAACGTTGCAGAATTGTTAAAAACCGACAGTGAAACGCATGATCTGTTTTGTATATGATGATATGTCTCATATAATCACTACCGCTTCCTGCGTCAAGAATGCATTCATATTTCAAGTGAAGCTAAGTTTCTGTTATTATGCGTTCACAGGACGCATTCATTTTGAAAGAAGTATGACCTGTTCTGCCGTTTTAAGGAATTGTGCGCAAATTATGTTTATTTACCACTGTACTTGTCTTTTCACGTTATATAATATCCCGGTTCATTCGATGATCGACTTGCAAAAAGCAATTACTTAAGTCGTCGCATTTCTGAATAAAATGACACGAATGTAATTTGTCATTTTGAGGAAATTAAATTCCAAGCGCGTTTGTTAATAAGTCCGAACCAAATTTGAGAAAACGCAGGTGCCCTAAAGGTGCCCAAAAATAATTATGAACGGATTATACTAAACATCGCATGAAATATGTGATAACATGTGATATCAGATAACATTTTGATAAGTAGTAGTTGTTAAACGTTTATTTAAACCTCGCTTTCCACATTTTTCAGGCGCCCGGGCAATTGCGGGTTGGTTTGCGATGGTGCGTTAAGACTCTTAAGGAAGCGCACCCGTAATGATTTCCCGCGATTTCTTCAAAGATCGAAGAGCCTATTTACCTGTTTACTTATGGATATCTAATTTAAACAGGTTTTAATGTGAATTTGTCATGGCCGAGTGGCTAAGGAGACTAAAAATCTTTTGGGATCTTCCCGCGCAGGTTCGAATACTGCCGACAACGCATATTTTTTCCGACGCGTTTTATTTCTTTTCTAACGTAATTTTATTAATATAGCATATAAGCTATGTTTATTGTTAAATATGTTGCAATTGTTATGCACATTCTTTATTTTTTAAATTAAAACTACGTGATGGCTATATTGGGTGATTTACTGCTGAACATACGAATCATGCATGTTGAATTTTTATTTTTATTTCAAAAGGTAAAACAGTAAATCTGTCTATTTTATGGTATTTTTGTTGTATATAGTGTATCTATAAAACTTAAGTTCAAAATATTACTTAAATGATATTATTTTGCATTTTATGACACTTTGTTTGTAACCAACACAATTTCTACTTGGCTGAAACCACTTTCATTTCATGGCGCTCTTCCACAGATAACAAGTTATTAAAAAGTAAATGTCAGTAAAAGAATACGTATTTCATCTTCCTTAAACTTTAAACACCTTTACTGGATCTGTACACACCAACTGCATTCCTTTATTTGAAAATCTGGATGAATTATTGAACTTTCATATACCCCAAATGCAAATAAAATTGACAAAAGCCGAGCGTGGGGGTAGTTTAAAAAAATCTTTGTTAACAATATAGTGTCTACATGTATTTTCTGATCTTCATGAAAATTTGTCAGAACAGTTTTACCAATAATATCTTGGCTGAATTTGAAACGGGGTTATGTGAGGTCAAAAAAGGTAACTATGTCAAATTAAAGAAAATCTTTTAAACATTCTAGAAGTAATATTTATAGTTTAGCTTAAGATGAAGATTTCAATTCAAAGAGTAGAGAAGAACAATTACAGCAAATAAAAAACGAATTTCACATTTTAAATTTTGATTTAAGGCAATTGTCGAGTAATTTAAGTTCGTCGAGGAAGTTATATAAGGCCGATCCTCGCTAAATCATTATTCGCTAAAATTCTCTTCGCAAGACGGACTCCAAGATTTAAGGAAAGGTCAATATTTAAAACACCTTTAAACATGGGCAGAAATTATACTAAGGGGTGAGGATCAAGGGAGGGAAGGCGTAGACAATGGTAAGAATAAGGTCAGAATGGTGGTGTTTACAGACGTATATCTGGAAAGTTACGAGTCATGATTCGAAGTTGATAAATTGAATGTATTGCAGTTGATCATACATGTGTTTTTCTCTATTGATGATATTTACGTTTGTCCTTTAAAATAACCCACAATAAATATTGTGATTTGTAAGTCGTGATAGGAATCGGAAGGCCCCGTTTCAAGACGGGACTTGTAAACTAGTAATGTCCTCGAATATGATTTTTTATCTACTTCAGATGCTTATAGTGGGGGGGAATTTTCTTCCATGGAATTTTATGAAGGTACCTATGCCATTATGCAGTTTCTAGAAAACATTAAGAATGTTTAAGTATTGGTACTTGACGAATTATGACGTATACACTTCCGTAAAATACTGGGTGATGTGGCTTTTAAAATCAGTTTCCAGTCAAATTAAGAACCATCGACATCGATTTGTTGGTGCTGCATACATTCCTACAATAATCTTCGCAGCAGAAGTTGAGGGATGATATTGATATTGCAGCTAACAAAATCCAACTGGATTCTTATTGGTGTTTATCCGATCTGCGTGAACGCTCATCAAACATAATCCTGAGAGCCTGTCGTCGGACATGGTGGAATTTAGCCATGTTTTGACTCGTCGCAGCGTGCTAAATGGTCGTTCCGCAGTACAAGTGGTGGCGGTCAGGGCTAGGAATATGATCATCGCCTCACGCCCAGCCTGAAACAAATCAGTTTTGTTTGACCATGTCAACAAAATCTGTCTCGTTCTGTTCGATGTAATCTTTGTAGCTCATGTCGTACCATGACATTACGTCTTGGTCAAAGTGATTGATTCAATAAAATTCGTTGATGATGTGAACTGTATCATTATAGTCTGATCGGTTGATGAGGTTCGGATTGAGTTGATATAACATGAACGCAGGCATTAGATTCTAAAAATCGGCTTCATAAAGACTGAATCAGTGAGTCCGTTTACGAAAAAAGGGACAACCCTACCGGCCCAAAGTCGACCATAGCAACAAAATGGCGGCGAATCAAACGCTAAAATTATAAAATAATGATTTCCTTCGGTTACTGCGTATCGAGCGGTTAAGCAAGCGAGTAACATAATTTTTGAATTTACGATGCAAACAATCCAACAATAAAGGATTATCTTTCCAAGATTTATTTAATTTTGTTTAATCAAGGTGAAAATTGTTTATTAAAAGAGTGTTTAACCACGCACTGCCAATAGTTCCATACATACCCGCAATAGCATTTACTACGCGCGTGGTTACCTCGTATCGAGACGTCACACCGGAAAGAAAGAATTCTCCATTGCAATAGGCATTAAGCCGACTTAACTTCTTAATTTGATCAAGTGAACATGTTGTATATTAACTTAAACAGTATATTAACTTTGTTATAACTTCTTTTTACATTTTAAATAAGTTTATGTTATATCGGCCATTCTTTCTTTGATCAACATAATCACATAAGTGCGTAAGAATTGCATAAACACAAACATGAATTTCGGCATAAATGTTACCATTTTAAATTTAAAAAAATAAGCGTCAAATCTGGACATTGTAATCCCACTGAACATGTGTATGTCGCCTGCCGCGATGCGCGCGGACAATTCTTACGCTAGCAGTTTTCTTGCAACATTTCCTGAGAATCGGGAGAAGGTGAAAGTTTTCTATGGAAATTGATCAAACACATATGTAAACATTAGCGCAGTTGTCTGCTTCACTTTGCAATTTGTGTGAAAATGTAAAGAAGATGATGGAATATGGATACATTTGGATTATTTTAGTCGAAGTATGATGTTGAAATGCTGCTATGCTTGTTTTTGTCCTTATTTTTGTTTGTGTTTGTATTTATTTTCAAGCGTAGTTATGTTTGTGAAACAAAAAAACTAGGAGTGCATGATCGAAACCTGAAAACGCTCGACATGAGGGAACCGTACATACGGTACAATAATAATTTACTTAATACATACATTGCTAAATTACCTAAGTGTTACGACTGAAATATAAACTTGATAGACAAATAACACATAAGTTTGTGTGTAATTGATAATGCCAGGTAAATTCGCGAAAAATTACATCATACTACTGAGTTAAAATAAATGTTAACAAAGGGAATCAATTCTCGCTTATGAAATAAATCGTTAAAAGATGCTACGGATTAAAGTATAACTGTGCATATTTTAAGAGAAACTTGGGCCAAGATGACAAGCAACAATGCTTAATGTGAGATTTTACGTAAATTTCTGTTAGTTTTCTGTGTCCAATACAACAATGGAAAAGCATCACACCTTTACAGAGGCAGTAGAGTACTATATCATGTGCAGGCAATCCGATACTTATCCAGGATTAATAAAGAAAATATGGCAATAAAGTAAAAATCCGTCGAATCCAATTAATTTTAAAGGAGATTTTTCAGATGCATTATATTATATGTGCATACAGGCTTACGATATTACTTCGAGCATTCAGCTTTTATATTTTATGACAGTTCGTTTTCAAGTACTTAAATACATGGGATTTATTTAAGGCGTACTTTTTCTATCATAGCATGCACACTCATTAAAATGTTTTTAAAATAGGCTTTCTAGTTTAATATTTGATTGATGTTTGTTTACAAAAATACAACAGTGTGATGCTTAACCCTCGGTTGAAATCTTCGCAAAACGGAACGAAGCTTCCCTATATAATTTTTAATTAAGCCGGTTTGAACTTAGAACGATAGAACAGAAAAAAAGAAAGAAGTCTCAGCAAATTCGTATCCAGACGATATCGAGTGACACGTAAGACTAGTTACTCAGCAGGAAAGGAAGAACATAAGCATCTACTCCACTTTATGGAACACAGATTAATGTAACATTACTATTCAAAATCAACCAAAGTTTCGTACAATTGTTCGTAAAATAAACTTAACCAATTAAAAATCAGTGTTCCTTATGGCAATTGCCGAAATTTCAACGTCAGATGTGGTCTGGTAAAATAGATGTCTTAGATACAAAATGCTCGTTTTTATTATTGTTTTGCATAGCTATTCATACGACACATGAACACTAAAATGGTGATCTAGTGTCGTATGAATAGATATATTCGCGGGAATTAATTGTGGCCACAAATAAATAAAAACGAGACTTTTGTATCTACAAACATCTATGTAATCATACCACATTTAGCGTTGAAATTTTGGTTATTGCTATAAGGCACACTGATTGTTAAGGTGTTAACTTTATTTTACGAAATAATTAACGAAATGTCGTTGATTTTGAGCGTTATAGAGACTTTAAAGTCCATAGAGGCTTTTTTAATTTTTAAATCGTTTATTGAGCATAAATTATATCTCAAATATCTCGAGACCAATGATCACACAAACGGGTATGCAAGTTAAAGAGATATTATTTTTGCCACTATAAAATATCAACTTGGGATTATATGTAATTTTTTATACATGTATATATATATTTATTTATTTATTTATATTTATATATAAATGCATATTTATTTTTTTCCGCAAAAGTCCATATAACATCTTATATATAATGTTTGAATGTGATTGACTGAAAGACAGAGTCTTATATGATTCTTTATTTGATAGAAATAAAAAAGTCAAACGCACACATAGCACAATTTTTGTCTGACGCGAAAACTGAAACAATGCGGAAAAAACAATGCAATAGTAATTTTTTAATTATTTCAGGGTCCAGATTCGGACTGACAAACAAACGGACAGAGGGACGGCCTGGGTGTAAACCAATAGTCATACGGATTCCCGAAATGAAACCGGATTAGCGAATCAAATAATTTCCCGCGGATCCGGGGACAAAAATGTTTCCAACGGGACAAAGTTGGCTTGCTTGATTACTTAAGTTAAGATAAATCGTATAATTGTAGATATATTGAATTGATATATTGGTGTAAGCGTGTCTATCTAAATACTGTTAAGCACTGTTTTCATGCAAATTACAAATAATATACGCAACAAAAGTATGTACGTTTAGGTCATGTCTTATTTGATTTTTAAAAGTTTATTGTTTTGTAGGGTCGTGCATTTGTTTTCCAGCTTGATATAACTCATTCACAAACAGTTTTGAACAGCGAATCTTGATTAAGATATGATTTTCAGCTCATATTATTCCACGCCAAATGAGACGCACTATTTTCAATGAACAACATATATATGAAACAATTCATCTAACCAATATATTTCATGTGGTTGTTTATTTAGATTATTAAATACCAATACACAAATCGTTTGAAGGTTGATACACAAAGGTCAGTTTTGCAATTTCTTCTTTGAAGATGTAAAAACTCTACGTGGCAATGTGCTTTGATCACGGACTTAGCGTAGGACCCTTAAGCATTTACAAATATTGTCAACCTCCGCGCATATATTTGATTGGAACCAGCATAGCTGGATCAAAACCCTGCCTTCATAACCAATCTTGTGATGATAGCGTAGCCACGTAGTACAATAATTTTACCGTTCTTATTTTTACTCTTTTTAAGTTAGGTATTTTTTGTATGCACCATTTTTAAAATATAAAAGAAAATGATACATCTTATCATAATATAATACTTAAAAAAAATAAAATCCTTTCAAATCTGGTAGGATTTTCTTTTGATGGCAGAGATTGTATGTGAGAGCAAGTATCGAAACCTCTACGTGGAGATTGAAATATGTTGTGTCATTATAGACATCACAGTACATTACGAACTATTTTATACACAGTAATCTCAGAGTGTCTATCCTGGCAAATGCATTAACGAGTTTTAAGTGATTAATGTTTTTTCCCTCTGCCGCAAAAGCAATATAACATTTATTCCAATCGTTTCGTTTGACACAAGTTTCATTCAGCAGTATAGAAGACGGGATGATAATTTTACTCTCTAACTTGTAATTTTCATGAATTAATTTTGTAAAAACCGCACCTGATCTTTCATGTTTGCGGAAATGAATACATCGTTCAATATGAAGATGACAACCTTATTATGCCAGGACGGCCTTGATGGCGTTTTACAAAATAACGGACCCAGAGCTGAAAGTGAACTCAGTTTGTCATATGTAAGTGAATGAACTATCAAGCATAATACTGTGGCAAAATAGCATTTTATAATCTACTAACGGTAAATATTCTAGACGAACAGAAAAAAATCAGTACTAGATAAGCATTTCTTTCTTTGCATGTTATCATTTATTTGGAATGTAGTGGAAATGCGCAGCATTTTAAGCAATTGGAATACTTTCAATGCTGATGAGTTTTACAGAAGATCAGTAAAGTGCACAAGAGTTCGTATACTAGCTAATATTTTGTTATTGTTTTCATACATACATAGCCATAATCTCGTAAACATTAGCGTGTCAAATAAACCACTAAATCATACGTTTTTGTATTGACTTAATGTTTATTTTCGTTATTGACCACAGGCAACGAATAAAGACCCCATTTCACAACCAGTCCTGTCAACAAAGCACATACACAATCTATCTTATACATGTTTATTAAGAACAGCGTTAAAACAGAACACAACCTTAAACGTTAATTTTTTTTAATTAATCTTTATTGATATTACAGTGAACGGAAGAGCATATTATATAAATTGCGATTCGAAATAACCATTCATTTACTTATCAATAACTTATTTCTTTTCAGCTGGGCGTTGTTTTAATTATTTTTAATTTTGCACAAATGTATCTATTTTGCAATGAATGTTTGCACCATATATGTGGTATTAGTCTTCTGGATTTCAATAACATAATACGTAAAATCATATTTATTAAAACACAATTGAAAATGTAGTCCCATCTTATGATTGTTTCTTTTAAATTTAGTTTTAAGGCATAAAAACGAAACATGCATGCACGCACTGCCACATGGCCAACTAACGATAACTTGCGGCCATTTTTGATAAGACATAATAAGTGGTTTGTTTCCTTACACATGATTGACCCACATTTTGTATGCATACCCTTAACCTTTTTCTTTTGTTTTTTAGGTTGAGTTTTATAATGTTTCCTGAAGTCTCTAAAAAATGTTTACCTTGCTATCATTTAGGTACATTCGAACATACATGTATTTACTATATAGAGATATAGAAGAAGTATGCATTCTATTGCATATTTTCACCAAATTAGGATTCATTAAACATTTAATGAAATAAAGAATAGCCGATCTACATAGCCAACTTTTGTGGCGATGTTAGTGGAAAAAAATTACTATGCCGTGAAAAAAAAACAGTGAATTTTCGGATTAAATACCAATATATCAGCAAATAAAGCTAATATCATCTTCGCATAGCTGCTTCGTACGTGGCGTCTATGAAGATCGATATGTTCAAAATAGTCGCCGTAAGGTTGTAACTCTGGGAGTTCTTTGGCGATTCTATCATCCCCTGGGTCTCCATAAAAACAGAGTAAGAAAGCAGCGTTACGTGTGTATCAATGATTAATAGGTATTAAATGGCTATTTTACTTAGTAAAAAGGTGGGTTCTTAACACTTATTTATGTAATTTAGTTTGTCGGAAATGAGAGTTTAAGAATCTTACTTGTCGCAAACATGTTACATGCAAATTAATCATTGTGTTTCCATCGAAGCAAGTGCCATTATGCAGCTTTCATGTTATCTTCTGGGTATAAAAACAATGTAACATTTACAGATATGCCTTGCCTAGTTATTTTCTAATTCATATGAGTGTCTGTATGTTACGGAACCTTAGTAACACGTGAGCTTGGTCGCGGCTCCAATATTTCAAGTAAGGAATATAAAGAAGTGAACTCCAGCTGCTGGAGCAGTATTGAATTTTCATTAAAAACAATTAGTTGGTCCTTTATTTAAGGCAAGTGACCGATTGCCCAAACAGTACAAAACAGCACAATACAGCACAATACAAACCAACATAAACACAAAATATGAATAAAGCTGGGGTCACCGCCTTAGAACGGTCAATGCAAAGCATTGGGGGTTTAAACCTGGTTATAGAGCGCTCAACCTCACACTTGGCCCAGCAATATTCATAATACATTTAAGTGTAAGTAGCCGTTCCGCAAGAAGACATGATACATGGTATAAAAACAATGTAACATTTACAGCTATGCCTTGCCCAGTTATTTTCTAAATCATATGGATGTCTGTATGTTACGGAACCTTAGTAACACGTGGGCTTGGTCGCGGCTCCAATATTTCAAGTAAGGAAGAATAAGTAGCCGTTCCGCAAGAATACATGATATTCAAAGTTCGTCCTAAAGTTCGCGAATTAGGTAAGTGGTGCGTCACACTCCGGGTCCTCACATTATGCATCCTCTTGGCACGGAAAGACCTTATTAAGTTGGAAAAACACACAGACAATTGCGTCATTTGTCGGCGATGTTTTCTGGATCACTGTAGGTCCTATATACTATTTACATATATTTCGTAAGCATTGTATCTATCAGTTTTATAATAAGGATATGTATATATATATATATATATATATATATATTTATATATCGAACAATATTAAAATAAAAATATGCTCCAAGATTGGTTTCGCTTAAGTCTCAAGAGGATTAGTCTGCGCATTTGTTCTTGTTACATAAATTGACGTAGGAATGCCTGTTAGATCATATCATATAGTGTATGTGTTTATGCAATATTTAAATGTTTTTCCTTTGATATCTAACAAATAAACGTTTGCGTTTACTTTGTTTTTGGAACTTTTTCGAACTTTCAGTTTTCTGGTGTCTTCATTCAAGCTAAATACGTTTTCCGTAGGAGAAGCACAAATACTTTTTATTGAAATTCTCTGAAGAATATAAATGCACCTTTATTTTTAGGCCGTTCTGAAATACAGGAAAGGACATACGATAATTGAAAACTGACCGTTTCATCATTGAACCATATGGGCTATGAATACTTATAGTTTTACTTTCTTCTTGTAAACAATCCGTAGTCGGTTTGTTCGTTTTTACTTCTTATTGGTTCGTTGTCGTTAGTTCGATACTCGAGTTTAATTGATAATTGATATTAAGCACTCTTTTTATGTTTTTTATGAATCTAAATCTGTTCGGATCACAAGTCATCAAGTAATTTATATATATAATATGCACATTTACAGCAAAGTCCACCAACATCGCCAGATAAATTTAAATTTCTTAACTAAAAAATCCTTAACCAAAAAATTGAACCTTCTGAATACCTGCAAATGCTACTCAAATCGTCGTTAACAAGACATTCCTACCAAAATACTACTTTGTTTACGTTTGATAGGGTCGTTCTTCATATCATCAGACGTTAAACAATTAAAAGTCACGTGGAACAGCGTCATCAAAATGGAATTTCATCAATAAAACGCATGTGAAAGCAAGCAGGAGTAGAGGTTAAATTAGGCTTCTGGCTCACGGACGTTTCCCGGTCGTTTCCCGTTCGTTTCCCTTTCGTTTCCCTTCCGTAAAGAAATATACTAATGCAGTTTTCCTTTCATGTCAACATGAAGTAACCACAATTTTATTAATTTATGGTCTTTGTTTAACCATAAATTTAAAACAAGTATTAAAACATTCGAATAACACCTTAACCATGAAAATTCTATTTTCTAATTATCGTGACGGGGCGGCTGGAGAACTTTCGACCTTTAAGGCCTATGAAAAATATGTTCCTTTTATATGTTTAATTTCCAAGTATTGGTAAACAATGTCGTTCGGTTTGATCATTCCGAGTAAGAATGCCGTGGTTATAGCACCTTTGCCATTTTATTTTCTCCTCCATATCAAACTCTAATTCTAACACGTATTTATCAATCAACCTAAGTTGATCCCGTTTTTTAACGTTGTTCCACTGTTTTATTGACTCTTTAATGGTTGCTGCCATCTTGTCAACCTCATCGTTTTTAGTCCAGAGCATTTGATTAAGTTCATCATGCAGTTGCACGCTCTATGTTTTGGTATTTTAAACGTTTTATCAAATTTTAATAAGGTAGACGTTCCATCGTCAGTGTCAATTATCATACCACATTTTCCAAAACCAAGAAGTTCCAAGTACCTCTTATTTTCCTTATCAGTTTTGCGCTTACTACATTCTAGAAAAAAACGGATAACATCTCATTTTTTACATTAGAGTTTGATACTCTTAACTCAGGTTGATAAAACATAAACTGCATAACTTGAACTCCAAGATCTCCGGCTCCAGAACTTGCTGTTTAGTTGAGTCCATAATACTGGTATGCGTAAGTAGTTGAAATATCGAAAAACGAAGGAGCAATAGCAGAGCCTGACAACTTAGTTGTCAACTGGGGTGTAAATGTTTTCTCACCATTGCTTCCAGATGTCAACTGGGGTGTAAATGTTTTCCCATCTTTGCTTCCAGATGTCAACAGGGGTGTAAATGTTTTCCCATCTTTGCTTCCAGAAACATCCCATTCAGTTATATTTTTACCATTAATAGCTCGAGTTTTGAGCGCCACTCTCCAAATGGTAACGGCTTCAGGACATTTCATTTGCAGCCATCCTTTTTTTCAGGTGTGACCCAGCTTCCATTAGAACCATCGGCATTAAGACTATTAAATGCGCCGTATGCTCGAAATGTATAAGTAGTCGCTGCACTTGTAGTTGTTACAAATCCAGTTCTACTAATATTCTCCTCCAAAATTGGAACATAACCCGAATAACATTTTTTAGTTAAATTATTAGCATAATATTTAGTAACAGCATCTTGATCATCTATATACTGTTTATTGTTCGTAGTTGCTTCATTCACCAAACTAGTTATCAACTGAGTGCTTCATTTCCACTGTACAATGTAGGATAATGAACAGGTAATCCTTTAACAATCTAACCACCCATGTTTAAATCACCAGTCATAGTATCTCCAGACTTTGAAACTGTTTGATTATCAACATATTTTTTGGTTGAAGCGTCTTGAGCATTAGCAGGATCAAAACCATTGATTAGATTGTGAGAATCCATATTAATATTTTCAGCAGCTACATTTTGACTATCTCGTCTTAAGAACGTATTAATGGCTTGTGATAATGTGACACCTCCTGAAATCACTCTTTGCGACGATCCGACGTTTGTTGTACCAAATATGTTTACATACATTTTTATAAGCACATTGGTTTTAATATAATGAGTTTATTATATGTTGAAAGCTTACGCTCTCACATTATTTAAGAATGTAAAGACACAGGTGTCCGCAAAACACCTCACCATTCGTCTGTACTCTTTCGCTATAATAATACACAGGATTCCTTATATAGCTAACGAGTTCAACTGGCGGTGCTAGCCCATAACTGTCAAAGTACAGTTTTTCATGACCGTTTTTGATCCTAGCAGTCCAGTATGTACCATTTCCTCGCGAGTCGCATAAATTTAGAATTCCACATTCTACCTTTTTAGGGCTTTTCGGATGTTCATAGCGAACATAGACACCCCTAAAGTTTTTAATTTTTAACTTTTTAACAGCATCTATCAACTGAAAATTGGATAGAGGTTCGTTTGGTAATAGAACTCCTTCAACATTAATATACTTTTCGGTATTAAAACTCATTTTATATAGTGCTATCAACGTTTTGTTTTTATTTGATCGTTTAGATACGTTACAAGTTCAAGTGGTGGCTCTAGACTTTAAGTGTCAAAGTATATTTTTCATAACCGTTTTTGATCCATGCCGTCCAATGTGTTCCCGGCATATTGGGATGACGTGGATAGTTGTCACGTACATACTTTACTCTAACATTTGAGCTTTTAAGTTGCTTTGCAACTTCAATAAGTTGTGATGTGCTTGAGAACGTGCTGTAAATGGGAATGTTGGGAACGACACGCCCACCCACGCCCTTAAACTTCTTCATTATCTTCTGATTGTCTGAGAGATTATTGCTCATTTTGTTATTTTCTCAGGAGTTTCCATAAGCCAGTGTGTGAATACCGTCTTTTTGTATAATACGTTTATCATCATTTGCGCTTAGAGCTACTTTGTTGACCGTTACAGTATACATTTCATGCGCGTATGATCTGATAACGTTCATTGACCTTAGCAATTCTTGGCGAGAAAACAGCGCGTTCTTATAATCGTCGTGTGTAATGGTGTTTTCGACAACGCTCTTTTTTAACCCCTTACACTTTTTGTTTTCCTTCCCTTCATACATTTTACACGAATACAGTTTAGCTCGGAGTCCTACAAATTCCTCTATTTGTTTTCCAGCTGCCTCATCTTTGAACATTCCGAGAACCTTTTTGTTTACACCAGTTTAAATTCCGGAGGGACGATCTTTTGGATACTCTCTCGTATCAAACAGTCTTTCAACATCGTTTGAAATGTCTTCATAACAATCTTTAGTTATAATTTCGTAGACAAGACTGTTTGTGTCCGTAAACAATAGCTTCGCCCTATTTCCACTTTTAGCCTTGATGTAGTTATAGTGGAACTCGTACATTATTGTTTTGCTTAAGTCTAGAATAGACATTCCAAGATAAATGGGTTTGTAATAACATTACTTGGTTCTTCTCATATGTATAGCTGTTAAATTTTCATCAAATATAGTACAGCCTTTATTATTAACCTTTGCAGCGAGCTTTTCCGCTTGTGTATGATTAGTAACCAATCGGATATCAACACGATTCTCGATGTTCTCCATTGTTTATCCAAACACACTGTTGTTCATCACCTTGAAGAAGTCTTTTTCAAAGTTGTTAGTTGCAGCTGTTCGCAAATCAGTGTTCAAGTCGATATATGTTTTTTTTTTAACCAAGGGCTTTCATCAAACTTAATTCCTCTATGAATGTTGGTAACTTTGAGCCCTAGCTTTTCTTACTGCTGCAAGTTTTCATAATGTACCTCATACTTGGTTTTGTTGTTCAAGTTTGGAATAAGCTTTTTAACTTTTGATCCCTCAGGTATAATGTTTTCAGGGGCTAGTGGATAGTCATTATGACGATCATGTAATTCATCAGGATATTCCAAGTCAACTTCTAAAATACACCCCTGTCCTTCTGTGCATGAACTGTTTTTCCAATCATTAAGCTCATTTCCATTCGTCCACTTACCCCCCCCCCCCCTGTTGGAAGTGGCTTACTCATCGCACACCCGTAGAGGTTGTTGGCATCCAGATAAATTATAAACGATGAATCTTTGCTTTCATCATAATCATCACCCATATACTTATTGTTTCCACAACCAAGACGCGTTGAAATTGTACCAACCCCACCTCGAATACCTTGCCTCAACATTAGCAACGCGTCATAATCGTTTGTAAGGTCAACTTTTACCTTTGTCAACTTAAGGCACGCATCCATAGATAGCCCTGGCGCTGTATAATACCATGCTGGATCTAGTTTATAATATTTATTGCTAGCATCTCTGAAGTTTTCGAAAACGTCGGCTAGCGGCAAGACATCACTCTCAATGTAGAGTCCATGGTAGTCTCTTATTGTTTTACAGTCAAAAGCCTTCCGTTCTTTGTTTGCAAATTCATAATCATCATTACTTATAGCTTTACCCGTGATCATTGAGTAGAATACTTCCTTCGGGGGAAGTGATGTTTCTGCGAGTTTTTTCAACAGAGCTCACATAATCATATGGAAAGATTCCCTTTTAATTCAAGAGTGTAAACTCTTCGCCGCTATAGACCTTAGCCAATTCAGAAACTAATCATCTGTAAGATTTCCTGATAAAGCATCCAAACTAGATTGCATAAACCTAAGGCTATCGAAAAATCTTATTTCACGATAAATAGGCGTTTCCTTTCCTTTTTTGTTTGTATACGTGTCAACAACAATCTTCTTACAGAACGAAATATACTTCTCCTCGTTATTTGGAATGCAGCTAATTCGTCCTCCATTACTTAACTTTTTAATAAAAATAGATGACTGTCATATCCAGAAAGATTGTGTAGTAATACAGAAATAAATTTAGGTATTTTATACCTTAAATTACACTTTGAATGTGCTGCTCCTCTAAACTTTCCAGTCAAGTGACAATGATCGCGAATCTTTGTATAGCTATCATTGTTGCCTTCTAATCGGAATTCACCTTCAGCACCGTCGCATATATGACATGTGGTTGCAGCATCGTATTCAGTTTTATCATCTTTCGTGAATATCATTCCCTCGGAAAACTTTAACTTGTTGTAAATATCCTTATGGTTTGTTCAACAGAGTTAACAAATAATTGCGCGACATCATCTGTTTGATTCTTCGCTGAATGCACTACAGGCTCTCGTCTATACAATGAGCCATCAGAGCATACTACGAAATAGCAAAACGCGCTCGGTGTATGCTTCTGGAACTTGTGTGTAAACGACGTCGTTGAATTTGGGAAACAAGAACTAATAGGCTCGATAAACGATTCGAAGTCTGCATATATCACAAACGGAACCCTCATTGATCTACAGTAATGCTTGAAATACTCTGCGGTTCCCTCTGCTGGCATTACTATTTTTTGTGTGCTGTGTAATGAACAATATTCATTGTGTTTTTGAAGACCCTCAACAGTTCGATGTGCTGTTAAGCACCTTTTACAATAATACATTTTATTGTGACCGGTTTCAGTTCGTCCCGATGCTAATTGCTAAAATTTGTAATCAAGCAATAATGCTTTGTTTTTCCATTTGAAATCAACAATAAAACAATACCCTTTTCACTTTCGTTTTTACTAATAATTAGTGGGTAAAAATCATTTTCTTTATAATCATAACCGAATATATTGATGCTCAAGTTGTTGTTTCTTTCGAATTAACTCATAACATTTTCATCCACTGCAACTGGAAATTCAATACCATCCCAATGAAGCAACTTTGCTTGTTCTTTTAATTGTTCGGTTATTCTTTCGGAATTTTTTACAACTGGATTTTATGCTCTCTAGACGCACCACTTAAAACATTCGTCATCTTCATTCTTCATGTTAATAATTGCCTTTCTAGCAGCCAACGTACCCGGCAATGTAATGTATGATTTACCTTTTAATGGATTATACGTTACGGTGTTAATTTCAAGTCCAATGACGGACTTAAGTCTACAATAACATCCCTTCATTTGACAATTAGCAAACGATTCCAAAATCCTATCTACCATTTGGGTAAATAGTTCACCGACATTAGTTCCCTCCAATACTATTTCAGTTTTCTACGATCTCCCCAGTCTCAAGTACCATGGAATGCCGCTCCATTTTACACATAAGCACTTCATTTATTTTTATTTGACGATGTTTGCTCATAAACTTTACAACTTCAGGTCTAACAATATCTAAAAGAGAACCGCCTTGCGGGTGCAGACCGCTCATCTATTTTCTTTTTAAAGGTGAATGGACTCTCAATTTAAATCACAAAGGAGGGAGAGGTGGAGTGAAGAGGGGTGTATAGTGTGGGGGTGTGGACATTTATTACATTATCTACCAAAAATGCGGAAAAAAATGCAAACAAAATAAATTCGGGGGGGGGGGGGAGGTTCTTGGGCGCGATGGTTGGACGGTATTTCAAAAATAAAATAATAAAAATAAATAGTTGTGTTTTTTAACCGTTTCAAAACAAATAAAAAATTTTGGGGGTGGGGGGGGGTATAATGTGAGGGTGTGTTGGTCATTTGTGAGATGATCTTTAAAAAAAAATAGGGGGGATTCGGGAGGGGAGGGGGGGGAGGGCACGGGGGATGGTTTGGGTGGAGTCTATTGTGTTATGTCAGGTAAGAGTAGTTTTGTCATTGTATCAATCAAATCTAATCATAAATAAAGAAGTTATGGCAATTTTAGCAAAATTTAATCATTTTACCTTGAGAGTAAAGGTCATTCAAAGGTCAAGGTAAAATTCAACTTGCCAGGTACAGTAACCTCATGATAGCATGAAAGTATTTGAAGTTTGAACGCAAAAGCCTTGATACTTTAGAAGTAAAGTGGATCGAAACACAAAATTTAACCATATATTGAAAGTTACTAAGTCAAAAAAGGGCCATAATTCCGTAAAATGACAACCAGAGTTATGCAACTTGTCCTTTTACTGTCCCCTTATGATAGTTTGCGAGTGTTCCAAGTATGAAAGCAATATCTATGATACTTTAGGGGTAAAGTGAATCAAAACACAAAACTTAACCAAATTTTCAATTTTCTAAGTTTAAAGGGCCCATAATTCCGTCCAAATGCCAGTCATAGTTACATATCTTTGCCTGCACAGTCCCCTTATGATAGTTAATAAGTGTTGCAAGTATGAAAGCAATAGCTTTGATACTTAAGGAATAAAATGGACCTAAACACAAAACTTAACCAAAATTTTCTATTTTCTAAGTATAAAAAAGGCACATAATTCTGTCAAAATACACGCCATAGTTATCTAACTTTGCCTGCCCAGTCCCCTCATGATAGTAAGTAAGTGTACCAAGTTTGAATGCAATAGCATTGATACTTTCTGAGAAAAGTGGACCTAAACGCAAAACTTAACCGGACGCCGACGCCAACGCCGACGCCGACGCCAAGGTGATGACAATAGCTCATAATTTAAAAAAAAAATAGATAGAGCTAAAAATGTAGGAGCATCAGTTCCTTCAACTCCATCAATAACAGATTGTCTTGCAAAACGTTTAAGTACAGTTTTACTTTCTCTAATTACTATAGAACTTTTACTCATTTCAATATCACGTTCACTACTTCGCGGCTTCTTATACATGTTTATACTAAGTTTTAGATTAAATATACATAAGCATAAAACCACCCAGTCATATCGCTATTTTTTCATCTATCTAATACTGACAGTTTAAGTAAGAAAAGCATTTTGTATATGAGGACTAAATTTAGCAGATATACAATCACAAATATTTAGTGAGAACATCGTGCAGACAAAGTAAACAGAGATGAGAACAAATACAATCATGACAGCATTCTGATTGAAAACCAAGAATACAAAGTTTAATAATTGAGCAAGTACAGACCTCTTATCCTCCACATAGTACTTTTACCGTTATTGTAAATTATGATCATTTGGGTGTTACCATTTCGTGGGTCATCAACAAATCATACACTGATTTGTTTCTCATATGAACAATTATAACGAAATGACAGGAACATTTTTAACAAGTAAATAGTTATTGTCCTTGATTTTATTTATTGTACATATCTTTATTTTTTTTTGGTCTTTGGTTCTTATATATATTTAAGTAAAAAACGAATTTAAAAATTAGATATTTTAAAGTTATGAAAGTGTTGGTACTATTGATGGTAGAAGCAGATTTAGTAGCACACCTTTAAGAATGACCTAGATTTACTGTTACTACTATGAATACAGTTATTCACGGGAACCACGATAAACTTTAGGAAGTTAACAGTATGTTTATACAAGAGAATATATCCATTAGTTTACAGCAATGGGGATTAACATTTAAAATTCATACTGTATTTAAAAAGCACTAGAATTGTGCAAAAAAAAAACGCCGCGAACCATTTAATGAACTTTTTTGTGTATTTTTCATGTTTTACATTGCAAAAAATATATAGGCAATAGATTGTGGTACAGTGAACCATTTTATAAATGGTAAAATACGTTACAAATTATATAGTATTACAACAGTCGAGTTCGTTACATCTATACAATAGAAAGGCGAACAAAGATTATTACACGTTAAGAATAAACAACTTTTTATTATCATTGTGATAGTCACTATAGTACACAGTGGGCTAAAACGATAAGTACATACCGATTAAAAGGTATACACAAGTACAAAATTCACAGTTTGTAGGATATTCCTTGTCACCGTCTAAACACTCTCTCCCGTCTGAAACTTACTCCGTCGGTTCCGGGCATCACGGATTGTGCCGTTTATATTGTCAAATATGTCGAATTTGACCCTTTACTCGGGGATGGTTTGCCCGAAGACTGCACCATTATAGAACCAGGCGTTTTTTATATCGGGGTGTAGAAGTAGCCTGCTTATAAGTCCCTGATTACGCTTGGTCACATCATCCAAAAGCATGTATCCTTTTATTTTCGGATTACGTTTCTTTATTATTGCTGACTTCGCATTGTTGTTTCTCAATTTGATGATAATCGGTCTAATGGTCCCCTTCTTGGATGGAAGTCGATGTATGGCAATTATGTCATCTGGCTTTAAGTCGACGTCTGCTGTTGTCTTCATGATATTTGAAACTTTTTGAATAAGACTGGCTTCTGATTCATGGGATGTTTTTTCAATGTTTATCATTTTTACGTTGTTCTTTCGCGAGTATTGTTCGTTATTGTTTGCCAGTTTAAGAGCTTCTCTGCTTGTTTTATAATTTTTCTCAATAAGTATTTCTAGCTCATTAATTGCCTTTGTGTTATTGTTCTTTAGATCACAAATTGTTTGCTTCAACTGTTCATTTTCAAATTCTAAGCCTGTTAGTTTTTCATGTAATGTTTGAGTTCTTTTAGCAACTTCGGTTTCAATTTTTTTTGACACTGTTTCTTCTCTTTTACTCATTATCGCTGATATTGTTTTCTGTATTAGATCTTCTATTTCTTCTCGCTTTAACATACTCTTGAGATCTTTCCTCAATTCCCTAAGCCCCTCAGTCATAGCTTCTAACTGTGTGTTGATATTGAACAGTTCATCCGTGCTGGTATTTGTACTGTAACTGGAATCAGCACGTTGCTTCTTGTTAGCTGGTTAAGTCTGAGGCTTTTGTCCTTTATATTTTAATTTGGGTTGCTCAGATTTACCGTTATCACTCATAATGGGGTATTGATATGTTATCACTGTATTGCAGATGTTTAATCCAATCACGAGGAGATTTTAATCTTATTGTTATTTTGTATTGGCCCAATATAACCAGGGACCCTCTAAATGAACAAAAAAGTCCATTTTTCTCCGCCCAGAAAAAACACAATTTCACTAAATATCATTATTTACGTCCACTTCGTGAAGATAATAATCTATTCCATGTATTAAAGACACATTTACATATCGTCTAGTACCAACAATCACTATTTGTGTCACTATTTCCTATATTTAGGAGCAATTTAACCAGGAGCTGTGATCAACAAAACATCACTGCTCAATTATCCCGCCAAAAAAAATATTGACGATATATAATTAAGCATACTTAATTTATTTAGAAAAAAAAGCAAATCAAAAGGCAAACAAACATGCATAGTAAAAAAACCCACTATGAATGGCATTTAACATAATTCTAAACATAATGGGACCGCATATAATTATATGCATGTGTGAGTATTTAAAGTAAGGTAACAGTCATTCAACCAAAGGCAAACCAAACAATCACAAATAGCATGTGTATTAAAAAGCAAAGCTAAATGCGCTCGTATTAATCAGACTATTAGTAAAGAAGCACATACTTACTGTAATACATTTGTATATCGCAATACAGAAATTACAATAATATACCACTCTTATCGCAATAAAGCGTACCAATATCAGAATAAAGCATACTTTAACAAGCGCAAGAATTGTAACAAAACTCTCCGGGCAAGTTAACGCAGTTGCATTTCTTTTGATGAGTATGTTGTACCACTCAATTAATCAAGATCGCACTGCGTCCACGTGTGTTACAAGATAAATTGGTTGATACGTGTATGATCGACCCCGGCTAGTCTTCATCCAGTAGATATGCAGCTCTCTTTCAGGCGGTGTGTTGGTTACCAAGGAAACATTGAGGCCGGATACCGTGCAAACGTCCCACTCGTAAAAGCAATCGTTCTCAAAGTGTTGCGTTATTTTGCAATTTAATGCACCACGTAAAAACTCCACATAAAACGGACCTTAAAAGAAACATTGAATATGCATGTTTAGTAGAAACAAAACTGTGAACATTATTCAAAGTCAGATACAATTGATATTATTGCGAATGGGCTAAAATATAAGTAAATCGTCTGATTTAACCGCGCGTAAGTTATTACCTTGTCCTGTGTTGACAGTTTCTCGCAAAAGATCAACAAACGCCAATCCAACATCTTTTATTAATGGCGAGTTCTTCGTCCTTTTAAAATCGATACAATGTATTCGAAAAAATGTAGTTGCGGCATCAGTCTTGGATTTGGAGTTTACAAACGCATCTGCCAGCTATTAAAACATAACACAAATGATTTAACAACACCTTTATGTATACTTAAACAACTGTACATCGTCATGCATGAACTTTTATTGCTAACAAACCTTATAACAAGGATTTAATTCCATGCCGCAGTTACTGTAATACCATTTCATTGCAAAATAAGACTTTTAACTGACGACTCTAAACTCTAAATTGATCATATATATGTTTTAATATTGAAACAGATTAGTATGTGTGTGTGTAATTATTGCATTTATCTTGTAATAGCAGGGCAGCGTGCGTGTGCGCCTTATTGTTTTTTATTGTTGTTGTTGCATTATACATACTGACACTATGATAGAATTTACACTGACATTTCACGTTCGTTGTACTTTCAATATTTATAAGATAAACAATAATACAAATTGACACGATACAATATACCATGTGTAATAAATCATTTTTATGTATATTAAAGATTATCTAACTAAACACATCGCATTTAAGTCTCGATTGATACTCATTTCTTTTTTTGCAAACGATTTATAATTCTTGAGAGAGTGATGAAAGAACAAGCAATTACTGACGACCGAGATAATTGACCTCAGTGACAAAAGAACAGAGCTGAGGCACGAGAAGTACACCAGCCTCGACACTAGGGCAGAATGCCAGAAAGTGAAAAGGGAGGTTAGAAAAAAGATGACAGATGTCAAAAAGAATTTATTGAGAAGAAATGTATCAACATTTACAATGTGATAACCACACTCAGCAGCTAGAACGCCTACAGCACCTTTAAGGCCCTAACGAAGACCAGTCAGCTCAAGGCCAGATTTAAAGCAGACGCTGACGGAAACCTTTGTATAGAGAGTGTCGCAGTCCTAAAGATGTGTACTGAATTCGGTAGCCACCTATATAACTATCCGCTTCAACCATTCCCTTCTCTCCTTCATGACGAGTCTTGACCAGACGCGGACGACGAAAGTCCGTCCAAAATAAGACAGATGTGGAGGAGACTAAAGTCAGGAAAATCGCCGGGATTGTACAGCGTTACTTTCGAGCTGATTAAGCAGGGAAGAGATGTAACGACTGCAGCAATTTTTGCACTATGCAAAACGACCTGAGGGGAGAAGTTGTAGCCCAATAAGTGGAACCATTTTCTAATCATTCCCATACTGAAAAAAGGAATCCCAAGCTATAAGAGAGTGACCGCACCATCAGTCTCATCGGTAACCCCAGTTAAGTCATGCTACGCATCATCGTCAGTTGAATGGAAAATAAGGTCGAAGACTTCTGGCGGATAAGCAGGCTGGATTCCGAGCTTAGTGGATCACAATTAAACCAAACTACAGAGTGATTATTAAGAAACACATGGAGCAGCAACGTGTTTTTTCCAAAACTTCATCGACTTTAAGATATATTACGTGTGGCATGATGACCTATAGTGTATTATGAGGGGTTTCAACATTGACATAGGGCTGGCGCAATTCATCCAAGAACTCTACGGATCCGCTAGCAGTGCAGTTCTTCTCAACGGATGGAAGGGGGACTTCTCCAGGACATCAGTGGGCGTCGGTCAGTGCTGTCTACTACCCCCCGTCCTATCGACTTCATTGAAAACGCAAGAGACCCTCCAAAAACACCACAGCTCTATATCCATCGTTGGAAGACCCATAACCAACTTGCGATTCGCTTGTGACATTGACTTCGTGGATGGCACCAGCAGTTTTCTCCAAGACATTACTAACATACTCTATGAAAGAACAAGAGTAGGGATGGATAATACAAGTGTGGGCACCACCATGAACGGCAAGAACCAGAAAACAGTCAGCAGCTTCAAGCATTTGGGATCATTCTTGACAGAGGATGGTGCCAGTAACGACGCTGAGGTCAGAATAAGAATTTGCATAGGGACGGCATCATTGGCTAGACTTGGCACGTTATGGACAAGCAGTTTCCCCACCAAAAATAGGCTCTACAATTCCCTTTTAGTCTCCATCGTTCTATACGTATGCGAGACAAGGACGCTTCACGCGGACAATGAACACAATGATGATGAACATAACACACGGACATACAAAGAACACAATGATGACTAACAGAACACACGGGCATGAGGCAATATTTGGTGACATAATACTAGGATGATTTCATAAGAGATCTAACACTCAAGTTCATTACCCAATGTATCAATTAGTTAAAGATATTTTTATTACAAAAAACATGGTTTACTAAAGTAACAAAAGATTAAATTATGCTTTGAAAATCTCACCCTACATCTTTATTGAAGCTTGAATGTGAAAGAGATTGATACGAAGTTATGTAATGTATTTGTAAACTGAACAAATAATATGCTTGTTTTACAAACCTGTTGAACATATTTTAAACAATTTTGTAGAGCGTATCTTATTGCAGCCAACCGCAGTATAAATTTCTTCTCTGTATTCCCAAACAGTAGACGACTAGTATGTTCGTAAAGACACGTGGTTTCCCCGTCGGGCCTTTCATACGCAATGAACCCAGGGATTTTTATGCTATAAAGTATCAATCAATAAGATTTATAATCATCAATTTTGTTGGCGAATAAAAGTATATTTTTTCGGCTATCAAGTACAATTAAAATGCATATCTCTCTTAAAACTTGTGCATATTAAATTAATGATATTATAATCAAAATTCCCTGATACAGATATTACTGAAACTTGTGTATAAAATTAAAAAAAAGTAAAATAAATTGCACACTAGCTGATAACAACGAAATTGGCAAAACTTGTCTGAAAACATTAACCTCAATCATGGATTGATCTCACGACTTATAAAGGATACAGAGAAACATTTATATAAACAACCTGTTACTGAGTTCGGTATTAAGTAACATGTTAACTGTCGTTAAACGAACTAGGTACAATTGTGACGTCAATTTGTAGCCTTAATATAACTTGATTACCCCCCCCCCCCCATCGCCATCCTTCGAGGAAATTGATCCCAGATTATTTTTTTTTATGTTATAATATTACATCACAATTATTTAATATTAAATATTTTGAATGGAATTACAGATTATTTAAGGCCAGAAAATATCCTTTCCCGAGGTTCGGGCCCAGACCCTCTGGAAGCAAAAGTGTGTGCGTGACCATTTTCCAGTATTTATAAGCGAATGATTAACGCAAGTTTATTAATTTACGTTAAACACTATGATGAGCATCTAACATTGTTTTTACTGCAACAGTGCTTTTTGGTTATGTTTGTATACATTTAAAAAAATCTATGGCAATTTGTTTAAAATGCCAATTTTCTGATACGTGCACAAGATACTTTAATACAATATAATTAGAATAACATGACTCAAACTAACGCACGTATTTATGATCCGCTTGGCATCCGTTGTAGGTTTTAAAATGGCATGTTCTTTCAGCTTCTCAAATACATCTATCCCGTGTGCATCTATCATTTGTAAACAGCTATTGGACTCATAGGTCACCTGTCCCATCAATAATTCACACAAATTCTGCAAATATTTAATGATAAAAAACTTAAATTCAAAAGAACAGGGACAACACCAGCAATTTATTAACTTAATACTTTGCACACAATTAAAAGTCCAAACACATTTATGGGTTCATGGCCAATGTTTATGTTATTAAACTAATTGCTGTGGTTAAGATAAAAAAAAACAATCCTTATAAAAGCAGTTTTGAACAAAGCATAGAACACAAACTGGGCAACAACATTTGCCGCTCGATACAAGCCTTTGCTACAATTAACTACAATAAACTCGATTGTCATGGATATTGTTGCCACAATTCATGAATTGTTTAAGATTATACTCATTATCTATTTAGAACAACAGCAGGACATCCACAACATAATATGTTATATCCCCAAGCATATTTTCGAGCACTGATTTATTATAAACACGAGTATTAAGTTATGAAAAAATGTAGTGATGAAATGTAACAAATGAACACATCAAGACATAAATGTTTTACCTTTCCGTTGCTTTTCGGATTACATTGAAACAAAGGGACTATCT
The DNA here is from genome assembly GCF_020536995.1 of Dreissena polymorpha. Lineage (NCBI taxonomy): Eukaryota > Metazoa > Mollusca > Bivalvia > Myida > Dreissenidae > Dreissena > Dreissena polymorpha. Next base: position 78,659,894 of record NC_068362.1, on the reverse strand, counting down.
GATAGGTGTATTGATCCTCCTTCTTTAATGAAGACTCCATCCAGTACATGTGCAGTTCTCGACCACTGAATAATTCTGTCGTTAATGAAACGTCAAGACCGCGAATTGATTCTACAACTCGGCCGTAAAACTTATTATCCTCAAAGTGTTGAATGATTTTACGGTTTAATACGCCACTCAAAAATTCTACGTGAAAAGGCGCTGAAAAAAAACACTAGTAGAATGAGTAATCTGTTCGGAGTTCGTTTAAATTAAATACTGTTTAAATATGTTATAATGGATGTGACAACTTATTCTTCAATATTTGGATATAAATTGGATTGGATTCACACAAGAGAGGGAATCGTCGAGTTAGTTGAAAATTTAGTTAAATACTGCGGTTTAGTGACACGCTTTCGAGACCATTTTCTGGGTAGAATCAGTATTTGATGTATATGGAGGAGATTTAGAGCACGCTCCCACAATGGTGATCGAAACCTTGACCTTCCGATAGCTAGGCAGACACCTTGTCCCCCACGCCTCGGCGACCATAAGCGGCTGAGCGTCAGCTCTTTCAAGTACGATTGCCAGTTTTGTTTTAGTTATTTTATCGTCCCCTACCGGTGAAACGGGAGGGGACTTATTGTTTGCGCTCCGTGTGTCAGTCTGTCAGTCTGTCAGTCTGTCAGTCTGTCAGTCCGTCACACTTGTCTGGATCCTGCGATAACTTAAAAAAATTTTCTTTTTTTATCAAGAAACTTGAAACATGGACGGATGGCAATATGGAGATTACGCACGTCAATTCATTTTTTTCCTACGTCAAAAAGTGTGGTTGCTACGGCAACAAATGTAAAAAAAATATTATTTTTTACTGACAATGGTGGAGTTTCACCGGTAGGGGACCATATTGCTTGGCAATCTCTTGTTACTTTAATGTCTTAATTGTAGTCTCATTGATTTGTGATAAACATTAGAAATAACATTGATCTTTAAGCGTCATGCTGTATACATATATTCTGTTCTTACCATTTCCTTTGTCCGCGTTCACTGTTTCGTTCAATAATTCGCGAAATGCAACGGACACACAACCTCTATCGTTACTTTGCCAGTTTTTCTTCTTTTCAAAACCAATTTCATGTAATTTAAAAAAGACTTTAGCCGCATCAAAAGGATTGTCATCGCCATTGAATTCGTTGTTCAGCTTAATATAAATACATCAAAATTATTCAAAGAGTATTTTCTTACTAAAAGCCTAAAAGGTGCTACACAAATATTTTGTTTTCAGAAAAAATGTATATGTTAGTTTATTTATAGTTTTAACTTTTGAAATTTAATCTCAATAAATGGCGGAAGAAGTTTAATGAACAAAATTATGCGATTTCGTTAAATGACCATGAAATAGTTTTTACAACATTAAGCCAAAATACAAGATTCTTGTCGATACCTTATCTACATATGTTTCAAAGTTCTTCATCGCATATCGTGCTGCTTCTAGTCTTAAGACGTACATGAGAGCTTGGTTTCCGCATAACATGAGGCTTAACCATTCGTACACGGATGTGTTTTCTTCTCCGGGCTTTGTACATGCCTGATATCCAGGGACATTGATCCTGAAGTACAGTCTACTTTATAACAAAAACAGGGAAATACATGAAGCATAACCATAAAAACTTATTAAAACTTGGAACAGTCATAGAAACGATTGGAGGTTTAAATCTGTTTAATGTAGCTCACTCTGAGCACAAAGGTTATAGCAAAACACGTGTACAATAAACTGTATAACCCAAGAGAATTACAATCAAACTAAACATGTAATAAACATTTAATATTATTAAAATACATGTGCAATTTAATAAGTCTTCGACATTTCACATTTAGATACGAATAATAAAACTAAAATACTTTATCAGGAGACGATTTCTAATTATAATTTCACTCTATTTTCTTCATTTTTTATAGCTGGTGAATTCTTTTATGGTAGCATTTCTGTTTACGTTGTGTTGGTTTTTACATGCAACGCCGGCTGACAAAAAGGCCTGTTAATGTTCAATGCGGAAGAAAACCAGCACTTAAAATGAATCTAATGGTTTGTTTAGCACTGTTCTAGGTGATTTAAAAAGACTTGTTTGATCTAACTCATAGTACAAAACTTATTTCCCTCAATGTTTCTGCATGCATATTCTGTGACTTAAAGTGTTACCAATAGTCGAACAGTGAAGCTCCTTTACACCCAAATCCTTAAAGTGAATCTTTGAGTACTATTCTTTTCTGAGAGAAAAGATAAATAACTAGGGCTGCAAATAGCAGATCATTCGTGATCCTTCGGCTTTTATTGTATAAGAGTGTCATTTGCGACAAAGCAAAACTAATTTCGAAATCATGGAGGATTTACACATTACAAATGCAATTAATAATGGCAATAAGTAAGTTTTCAATCCTTATTGTCTTTCTGAGTTGTATTAAAAATAACGGTAGTGGATCCAGTGTGACTGGAATGTTATTCAGGTAAATTTTGCATAATTTCGCGACCTGTCCAATTGAGTTCCTGCATCATGTAAATTGTAAGGTCTTGAAAGCAGCATCTACTAAGTTTAAATGCTATCTTGTGATGCAAGGAACCTAGGTGTCCAGTGAGAGAATCTTCTGCACAGCAGGAGATCTCGCCAGTGCTCATATGGCTTGCCTGGACCCGAACAATGTTGAAATGCTAATTTTTGTGAAAACAAACATCAAACTGTATGAACAGTGAAAAGCATATGTTAGCAAACAAACTATTAAGTGAATTATTGTTATGGTTTCGTTTTATTTTGACATTGCTACAATGTTAAACAAGAACTTTGTTATGTTTTTTTTGTTAATAAATGCTTAATGTTTTTTAGTCAAATTATTCATGTGCTGACTGAGCTCAGGCCGGGGATTGAACCCAGGACCTCCAGAGTGGTAGTCAGACACTTTTACCACGTCGCTAAAGAGCTAGCCCAACAGCAAGGCTGTTGGAAGTGACCTTACTTTTTACAACACTCCAACCCCTTTTAATGATTCAAGGCCCAGACACGCCCACTAGAGCATGTCTTGCTACCGCATGGCCCTACCAGAAACCATTAAACAGCTCAGTCCGACTGCCGCATTCACAGTACCTTTTTACCTCGTCGCCATTAATGTGCAAATACTGAGCTCAGGCCGGGGATTGAACCCACGACCTCCAGAGTGGTAGTCAGACACTTTAACCACGTCGCTAAAGAGCTAGCCCAACAGCAAGGCTGTTGGAAGTGACCTTACTTTTTACTACACTATACTTCTAAAACCATTGATTTCTTTAATTCAGACAGAAACTTCTGATTTTCTCTTATATGAGGGATCCGGATCCGAAAAACTGTAAGAAACCATATTTGGATTCGGATTCGGATTCAAACAATTTTTTTGGATTCGTTGCAGCCCTATAAATAACACAAAAGTAACACTGTTGAATTTATTTGCGTTTTTTTGTTTGTTTGACCCTATTTTATTCGGCATTGGTGCTACATTTTGTGTTTTCATTGTCCTTTATACAAGCTGCTTTTGACGACGGGCTTGCGATGACATGTATTTTAGTCGTTTACTATTTACTCAACTACAAACACATTAAAATCAGTGTGTGTATACACAAAAAAGAACATTGATCATACATGTGCATTTCAATGTGCCGTCACAAAAAAGCATAATAGAGAATTCATTTCAAACAGTTAAATTCTTACGTCCTAATGATTTGACCCGGTTTTATAAACTCCATTCGTTTTAGGTTGTCAAACATAGCTTTTTGAGATTGGTCCAGTTCTTCAAAGCAGCTTCTCCACTTGTAAGGTTCCTGTTCTTTGATGTTTTCTAACAGAGTCTTGACCATGCCCTGCAATAATATAACAACATAAATTACTTCAAATGCGTTAATATTATTTCAAATATTATTTATTGATTAATGTATTGATTAGTTTAATAAGATATTGACTTAAAGTGGCCTGTGCACAGATTTTGGTATGTTTTGAAGTTTGTCATTAATGCTTTATATTGATAAATAAAAACATTTCTTAAAATCTTAAAAGCTCCAGTAAAAAATCAAAAATAGCATACAAAAAGTAACTATCAACAAGGCTCGAACCACTGACCCCTCACCCCTGGAGTAAAAAATCTACCATTTAGACCTCTCGGTCATCCGTGCTCATACAATGATGGATGTATTTTATACTTTATAAAATCAATACTTGTAGTTTCACAAAATATAACGACTACAACAGACAACAGAACTCTCCAAATTGTTCATTCGTTTCGCGTTGCAACGCTTTATAATATTCAGGTTTTAAAATCGTCAAAAGATGCATATAATGGCTATTTTAGAACATGAACAATGTTCAGTATTACTGTTTCCTCACAAATATCATTACTAAAACGAAAATTTGCGAATCTGAAACATTTTTTTTATTTTGTCCATTTACCAAAACGTGAAAAGGCCCCTTTAAAAATTGAGACACGTTATACAAATTCACATACACTGCAAATGGACATGTCTATATCCATGTATATTCCGTGTTAAATCTCGTAATATTTTCAATAAAATGCTGTTCTGACAGTTACTGTAACCTATTTTTATGATAAAAATTCTTACTTGATTTTGTATTTTGGTAATATGAGTTTTCTTTTCAATGTTTGTGTCATCACTTTTAAACGCAAGTTTAACACAATATCTATGTGGATAGTTAGCTGACTTCATCCAAACTATATGCAGTTCTCGTGTACGTGACGGGCTGGATTCCAAAGCCATTTCGAAGCCCGCTGTTGTCCGTACGTTTCGATCATGGTAATAATTGTTCTCGAAGTGTTGTACAAGGTTACAATCCAAAATGTCACTAAGTAATGTCGCGTGAAATGGGCCTGCGATTGCATAATGGAAAGGCGTTGACATATGTGTTGGTAATTTTATGTCAGAATGTATTGCAATATTAAAAAATATCAAAAGTACCTGTAATTCCAGTAACTGCAAGTTGATGAAATAAATTGTCAAGCGCTATAGATACACTTTCCTCAGTTAAGGTGAAATCGTTGAAATATATGCCGTGCAATTCGAAGAATATACGGGCCTCAATCAATGGAGTTATGGACAGATTAAATTCTTTTAACAGCTGAAATATAAAAAACCACATGCACATAAGGAAGTCGCATATACTGCGTAGGTTGCTTTTATTTTAATAGATCTACTTACACAAAAAGATTCAATTCTAAGAAACAAAATTAATAAATACAACATGTATTTATGTCGACATTTTCTAATATTTTGGAATTTTGTGGGATTTAGAACACTCACAGCATGTCAGTAAGCAATGTGTCATTAATTAAATTGCTATATAAATAGCTACCACAGTCAAAATATATATTTTCAGAACATTTTATGAACATAAGTTTTATTTTTTAACATTTCATCCTATATCAACAAGTGATCGCATTACCGCTTTAAGATATGTATCAAAATGCTGTATTCCATATCGTGCAGCTGCCAATTGAAGAGTGCCCTTCAAATTGTCGTTTCCACACAGCAGATGACTTATCAGTAGGTAAAGATCCGCTGTTTTCTCTCCAGGAATCCCGTACATCTTAAACCCAGGAATATCTATCCTGTAATAATAATATTACGTGAAATATCCGTTTATGATCCGTCTAATACAATATGTACTCTACTCGCTACCACAAAGATAATGTTATGTTTGTAGAACTCCGTTCATATGCAAAATAGGCGTAATTTCTTCGAAATACATCGACGAATTACAGAAACAAACAAATCAATAATTTAATTAACATGTGTCATTTTAGACTATGTCGCATTGTCGAAATATTTATGAACATCCCCCCCCCCACACACAGACCAAAAAAGGCAAGTTTCGTAATCTAAAGTGAGGTATACTATTCTCGTTTAGAAATTCTACGTTTAAATTCGGACACTATTCAGCACATTTGTTTAAGTTGTCGTAATTCGCTTCATTTTTCAAATGGAAAACATCATTTTAGAGATTCACAACGTAATATAAAAGGACAAATTCGTTTTACAAACAAACAGGCAGACATAGAGACAGAAGAGGCAGACGGACTGACGACGATGGTCAACCAAGTAACCAGACCGCGTCCATCTCCGTCTAATTCGTTGCGGGTGGTATGCAACATATCTATTTAATTATGATTTTACACAGATGCACCTACGAATGAATTGTTTCACAGTCTGTCAGTTCCATAACGCCCTTCACTTGTAGTTGGTCAAGCATAAAGCCTTCATCGAAAGTAAAGCCTTTATTTTTCTTTAAACTTGCGTAGGCCTGCTTACACCGATCCTGAAATGTCCACCATGTTTAAATTAATTATAAAGTCGCAGCTGGTCAAACCATACAACATTTATAAATGTAAGAAATTGATTGAGATTATATTACATCAGATATTAAAACTAGGACGAAAAAAAGCGAGGTGCATGTAGAACAAGCAAGCTCATTGCGGTAAAATTTTAAAGGATTCACTATAGATCAAGCTATAATAACTATGCCGTTCCTCTACCGCTGTGATTTAAACTTCTAAGGATTGGAAACCGAAAGTCTGCGGTATGCAATACATATAAGCAATTTCAAAAAACTGTTTCTTCATAAATATTTTTTTCCAGATTAAGTATTGTATTACTTACAAGCATTAATATGATTTGTCTTATTTAACGGCTTATGGATACATATAATGCCGCACAGACTTCAAAATATAGAATTATTTCTAAATAAATGTTAACAAGTGAACATTAAGTATGTATACACATTTACAAAATAAACATGAAAAATGTCCTTAATCATTTAAATTAAATATTTTCCTTCCTGCCAAAAATCATGTTAAATAATTATTCCACTTAACAACGTAATGATGATGATTATTATGAGTGTTAACAAAAAATTCACCACATGACCTGCATGTTTCGTCACTTAAAAAGAAGAATTCTTTCGGATATGACGTTTTCCAATCTCGCGCTTTTGCACTCGCCCAATGTTTTTTTTTTTTTTACAGGAAACACACTTGTAAAGATGGAAGGAATTCGGCACCAACAGCAAATAGGCATACACGTTAGCTTATTCTATCTATTAAGGGTAATTTATTTTAGAACGAATTTTACAATGAGGGTAAGTTAACTTTAGTCACATTGTGATAGTAAGCTATGTTACTTCAGCTAGCACTCAGACAAAAAAAACGAAAAAAAACTCTGTAAACATTTGGTTATTTCATAGCAATAATGCTGAAAATAAATTCACACTCGATTTTGCTACATTCATAAATATGTTCGGACATAATTTCTGTTATATTTACTTTGTATTCAGATTACAAAACTGTGTTATAAAATCGTATTTCTTTAATAATTGGGTTTTATTAAAATCTTTTTATGTCAATATCAATTGTAAAAAACGTTGGTGAACTAAGTTATTGTAACTTGTGAAACATATGTAACGAAAAATAAATCTGATGATTTTATTAAAAATGGACTATTGTTTGAAAAACTGAAAAATGCTACGTATGATTATATCCAACCGGGTTTACGCACCGTTATTAAAACATTTAATTGTTTGGAAAAGCAGTACCAACAACCGTGCTTAAGTCAACATTGTTTATTTAAAGGTATCGGAACTTAACCTTATTTAAGATGGTCATCTTTAATACACAAAACTTTAAATTGATTTAATTCTGTAATACTTACCTGGGGTGTATAATTTCGTGTTTGCGATTTTGAAGGTCTCTTGGATGCAGCCGTCGTATCCGTTTGGGCTTGAAAAAGGTTTACAAATCTCAAGACTTATAATGTATTGTAGCAGAAATAGCTAAGTAAGTGTACAGATTTATGTACAACATATAGTTTGTAATAATATGTGTTAAGTTGCATCTGTTTTATGGTATTTCTGTATTTGCATTCATTCAAGTGGTTAACTTCCATATTATCAGATAATCATTTTAACGTTCGTTGTAGCTAAGATGTTTTTTTCTAAAAGAGTTAAACAGGAATACACATTTGCTTGATCAATTACTAAACAATATCGTTCTGAGGAAAGACATGATTGTTCAAAGTATTTACTTGTACTATCGTAGTGCTAAATTATTATTTATGCTTATCGCAGAAATGAACTTCCTGTGATTGTGCTTGCAATTTCAAGGAAAAAAGCTCACGTGGTTCAATAGAGTCCGATTTGGAAGTTTGCGATTTCACGTTGGTTTTATCGGTCGGGCCCGCTGAAACTTTACCAATCTGTGGAGCTAAGCGGAAAGAAATACAATGTTCATTAGTGTTTAATCGAATGGCGTTCGACATCAAAAGTAAATATTTCATGTTAATGGCATATTTTAGTTTGAACAGTTTAATATATTTTGTAATATTTTTTCTAGCACAGTAATGAGCTTACAGTTTAGTACTTTCATTCTTAAATATGCTTTCGAACAAAAAAGTATTAAAAATGTGTTACATATATGCCCTCAATTACTAATTATTACTAATTACAACTGCAAAGAAAAAAACACATTTTAAATTAACCGATTTTCTATACCTGTATGATTTAATTAAATTAGTATACTATGTGATCTGGTTATCGTTAAGCTCCTATTATATACGTTGCTTTAATACATTACTATATTTGTAGAGTCTTAATTTTTGCTGCTTTTCCATTTTAAGGTGTATAAATAGATACATTTGTCCCGATATTAACAATTACAATTAATATCAATTATACATGGTGCCAACATTTAACGTTTATAATATAGCATCGGTTAACTATTCTGTATACAATCATTACTCTGAAATAAAGAAAGAACATTAAATAGTTGCATATAACCGATCATTTATTTGAATGGTGTCCTTTTGAGTAATATCATGTATACACAAATAAATTATTTATTCTCATTTCCACAGACAATTCTATATCTTAAATGATTTTAAGTTGATGGAATTGAATGCACATATTCGGACAAACATACGACCTAATCAAACTAAACGTTTTGTATTGCGCCTTTTTCGCGGCGTTTTACTTCATTCTAATCTTGTAAAAGTTTAAAGTTTGTGGTCATCCAAATTACCTTAATATTTAAAACCTAAAACAAACTAAAATCAACGGAACAAAAATCAATATTAAACGGGTAAAAGTAATTATTGGACTATTGAATTTGCAACGTGTTCGGTGTTAACATGCACACAAATTCCGCCGGTAAATACATGTTATGTTTTATGCACATCTCTTACGAAAAATTCTTACATGTCTAAGTTTGAAGCAGTACTAATCGTCAGTAGAGTGGTCGAATTGATGTTCTAAATGTACAGGTTTAAAAAGGACGAAATAAAATAAGCAATAAACAACTAAAAAATGAGACGGCAGCAGGCAAGAAAATGAATTCATGAGGGAACATATTATGGGTGCGCATTATCAACATATAATTCTGCTGCAAATGCAAATTCGTATGGTCCAATAACAGTTTGATATATATTACAACCCCTCTATCAAAAAATAGCTATTAACACAAAAATGCAGGTAGTCTTCCACATTCTACCAATGCAATACAGGTGTTAGTGTTTTTATTTAACTTCACATATTTGTTACAAAACAGATTATGAACAGATTCTATTTTTTGCTTTAATTCAAAGCCCCAGACCTGAGAGCCATAAAACAATATTGGTGTTATCATCGAGTCGAATATTTTAAACACATGAATTGGGGTTAAGTAACCATATGATTTTTTATACGAATATATTGAAAAAAAAAGCTTTCTGTGCTTGCATGGCTAACTTATTAAGAGCTACTGACCATGATAAGGAAGGGGTAAACATGATATGTCTGTACATTATATCCTGAATGAATAAATTAACATAGCCATACAAGAAGCACCATTGAAGTATATTTTTCAAGATCCATTATTATATCTATCTAGTCAATAATTTATTCAACAAAGTCTGACTAAAATGTTAACAAAACATTTAATTCATTTTCAAGTGCAATTAGCTTATCATTCCGTACTTAATCTACAATAGGGTTCGGAAAATGCTGAATGACGAGAACTTTGTACAATTGCCTTAAAGGGATTAACCTACAACTAAAATCCCGAACATGTGGTACTCAAGTTAAAAAATGTCGGTCTAAATGACTAGTTAAATGAACACAAAATATAAATAGTGCATCAGTAGAGACATGATTTTTAAAAAGGATCTCACTCTTGCAAATTCAATCACATTGTAAATATTTTTTGTGTTGCAATTTCTGAACACAATGCAGGTATGCTTTACTGATTATCTTATTAATTTTGTTGATATATGAAAAAAATAACTTAACAGTTCAAAAAACCTATAAAGGACGTTCGAAACGTTAAAATAAAATAAAGTATTTGATTCTGGTTGTTTTATTCAATTCCAAGTTGCTGAATTTTTTTATCTCCCAGATGTTCTCCAGTAAATGCATGTAGCGAATATTCAAACATAAGCGTTTGGCAAAAAAAAGATGAGTTAAAGGTACTAAAATACTCGTGGAAAGAGTTCGGTGTAGAAGCAAATAAGGACATGTTTTTAAATTATATGAGTTTATTACTAATCCAAATGTTGGCTTACTTTGCGCTTCTAAAAGTCTAATTGAGGTTGGCATAGACGTGACGATCGCGATCTTAGTCTTGGTGTCCACAGACCTGCCGCTCGCGATCTTTGTCTCGGTGTCAACAGACCTTCCGCTCGCGATCGTTGTCTCGTTGTCAATAGACTTGCCGCTTCCGATCTGTGTCTTGGTGTCAACAGACAAGCCGCTCCCGATCTTTGTCTCTGTGTTCACAGACTTGACGCTCCCGATCTTTGTCTCGGTGTCCACAGACTTGCCGCTAGTGATCTTAGTCTCGGTGTCCACAGACTTGCCGCTCCCAATCTTTGTCTCGATGTCCACAGACTTTCCGCCCCCGATCTTTGTCCCTGTGTCCACAGACTTGCCGCTCGCGATCTTTGTCTCGGTGTCCACAGACTTGCCGCTCGCGATCTTTGTCTCGGTGTCAGTATCTTGGAAACCTATACAATATATTCATTGTGTATATTATATAAGTCATGTGAAGGTAATCGGTTATAAAAAAAGACCGTTAAAACGACATACCTTTGTTATCTGCCGAGGGTATGGTAGAATGTAAGGCCAAACCTTTTTAGCCGTTATACATTCCCATATCACTTTAGTTTCCGTCTTGTGACAGTGGTCAGCAGATCTTCCTGGGGTCCGATGGCTTTCTTAACTCTGTTTCGGACTTTCACGTTCGTGACGTGATCTTTGTAGGAGATGCCAGGAGTCTTCGTAAGTATCTCATTTTCATGGTCTGTATCCATTTCTTCAAGTCCACTGTAAGTACCCATGACTCGCAGTCGTACACAACTATGACATGACTAAGGCTTGCATCAGTCTGCATTTAAATGGTCCTTCCAGATGGTTTTAAGGTTTGTGAGCGCTGCTGTGATTTGTGCGATGCAGGCTTGGATCCTGCTTCTGTGACAGTTGCTCCAATGTATTTGAAGCTGTCGACAGTTTCTAGGTTTTCGTCACAGACCCTGATGTTAGTGCTGATGCCGTTGATGTTGTTAGTCATCAGTTTGGTATTTTCCGCAAAGGTTTTGGAGGTTTTTCCAATCGCTCTACTAGGTTATGTAATTCCTTTTCGCTTCCGACTGCCATTTATGTCATCGGCAAAACGTAAGTTTGTGATTGATTTGCCGCCAATGCTGACTGTCCCCTCGTGATCTTCCAAGGCGCAAGTGATGATTCTCTTCAGGAATATGTTCACAAGGGTGGGAGAGCGCAAAAAGTCTTTTTTCACTACGACTGTGGTTTTGAACCATCCTACTTTGCTGCTGTTGAAGCAGAAAGCACAAGTGGTTTTGACATAGAGGTATTCGATGACTCGGGTCAGGTTGGCGTTGATGTTGTACAGACTCATGCTAGCCCAAAATGTTGCATGCATTACCCTGTCAAACGCCATCGTATACTCAATAAGACGTGTTGTGTTGTAGGATACCTCTCGCACAGTATCCTGAAGTTTAATACCTGCTCTGTTGTTCTGCGTCCTTTGAAGACTGTGTGCTGTTCAGCGATGATCTTCTCCGCTTGCGGCGTCAATTCTTTCAGCAATTTTTCAAAACTTTCAATAATTACTTTGCTCTTGTGATTGCGTCCACGGAGTGGTTCATTACCCTTTCTGCCAGATCGTGTTGTTGCAGTTAGTCAGTAAGGCGCTGGTCACCTCTCTCATACCCGCCCCTCGCCTGCACCAACTCTCCCAGGATTTTGTTCACTCCTGTTGACTTCCCCTTCTTCAGCGCTCTGATTGCTGCTTCAACTTCTTCACGAAGGATGAGGTTCTGTAGTTGTACAGTTCTGAGCAGTATGCCTTGTTCCTCGATCAGACATTTGTCATTTTTGTCCTTGATTGTGGTGGTTCGCCCTTGTTTTATGCTGGGGAGATCTGTCACAAGCTGGTAAGCTTTCTTGCTGTTGTTGTATATTAACAAGAAAATGAAAACGTTTAAATACAATAGGCATACATACAAACCTTGAGTGTTATGGGTTGTAGCTTTAGTTGTCACGGCTGAACATGCTACAGTTACGTTCTCCAATATGCGAGCAGCTGCAAAGAAATAAACAGTTTAGACGTTGATTAACTAACTATATAATTTATATGTAGAGTCTTGGTTTTTGCTGCTTTTCCATTTTTAGGTGTACAAATAGATAAATGTTTCCCGATATTAACAAATACAATTAGTATACGATATGATTTATAATGTTTAATTACCTATCGCTAATATATGGTACCAACATTAAACGACTATAATATAGCATTGGTTAACTATTCAGTATAGTATCATTACTCTGAAATAAAGCAAGAACATTTATGCTTTATGCAGGACAAAGCTTTTGCACATCTCTTACGTACACTTCTTACGTGTCTTAGTTTGAAGTAGTACTAATCGTCTATTTTTCAATAGAAGCATCCAACAGTGAGAAAAGCGCTTATTTTTGCATTTTCTAATCAAAGCCCACATAAAAATAGTTCTTCTCTAAAAGAAAAAGATCTGACTAAATCCCGTTCAAAAATATGTTCTTTACAATTTAATTCATGAGGGAACATATTATCGGGTGCGCATTATCAATACACTTACTTTAATAAAACTACTGCAAATATAAATTCGTATAGTTCAATAACAGCTTGATATTTATTTCAATCCGTTAAAAAAAACAGTAGATAATATATTATGCTATACTGGATATATGCAACCGCAGGCTGGAAAATTATCGCCATAATGGAGATCCTTAACATCAGATTGGAAACACAAGACGACGATTGATACAGGGATTATCCGATCTCGGCTTAAACATAGATATTAACAAAAAATGCGTTTTTGATCATCGGATGTGCTCTTTGCGCTGTAAGGTTTCTCGGCGATTATTATAAAACTGCAGAATACTGTACAGAGAAATTAAACTATTACGCACCCCCATTATTTCACATATATAATATAGTCATTTCAATATCTTTTACCTTAACAACGCAAGTATGAACCACTCTTTAAGGGAACTGCGTACCTTTGATTGGAGGTGACAATATGGACCTGGGGGTAAGTCTTTTATACCGCTTTCATGCAAGTGTTTGTTTATTATATATTGTTTAACCCAAAGTTATGATATCAAACGACATATTTCAAAACTAATCCATAAAATCACATTTTAAACAATATTTATTAATCGTTCAAGTTAATTTGCATACATTTTCTTACTATTAAAACTATTATGTTCTTACGAACGTCTCACAATTAATACATTAAAAAAACGTTATTGATGTTAACTATGCCTGTACATTAAATCCAGAATGAATAAAAAACATAACCTTACAAAAAACCAAATCGAAGTATATATTTCAAGATCCATTATTTTTCAATCTAGCGTATTCTTTATTCAACAACGTCTAACTAAATATCTGAATTGAATTGAACTTTTAATTCATTTTCAAATGCAATAAGCTTATCATTCCGTACTTTATCTGTCATAAGGACCGAAAAAAGCCGAATGACGAGATTATCGTACATTTGCCTAAAATAGATTTACCTAGAACTGAAGTCACGAAAAATAGTACTTTAGTTAAGTTAGTGCAAAGTTTAATGAACACAATCTATTAAAAGTGTATCACTAGAGACATGATTTTAATAACGGATTCGACTCAATAACATTTATAAATATTGTTTGTGTAGCCATTTCTGAACACGATGCACGTTTACTGATTGTCATATTACTTACATTGATTTACGAAAAGAGGACTGGTTTTATAATTCAAATTTCAAGTTGCCGAAAAAAATATATAAAGTTGCAAAAATAATATGTTATTGCGCCCGCATGTTCTCCAGAAAATGTAGCGAATATTTAAAATTATGCGTTTGGCAAAAAATAGATAAGTTAAAATTAAATTAAAAACTCGTGGACAGATTTCGGTGTAGAAGCAAACGAGGGCATGGTTTATAATTCATTTGTTTTGATTACAAATCCAACTGTTGGCTTACTTTGCGCTTCTCTAGGTCTATGCGAGGTTGGTACAGACATGCCGCTTGCGATCTTTTCCTCGGTGTCCACATACTTGCCGCTCGCGATCTTTGTCTCGGTGTCCACAGACTTTCCGCTCGCGATCTTTGTATCGGTGTCCACAGACTTGCCGCTCGCGATCTTTGTCTTGGTGATCACAGACTTGCCGCTCGCGAATTTTTTCTCGTTGTCCACAGACTTTCCGCGCGCGATCTTTGTCTCGGTGTCCACAGACTTGCCCCTCGCGATCTTTGTCTCGGTGTCCACAGACTTTCCGCTCGCGATCTTTGTCTCGGTGTCCACAGACTTGCCGATCGCGATCTTTGTCTCGGTGTCCACAGACTTGCCGCTTGCGATCTTTGTCTCGGTGTCCACAGACTTGCCGCTCGCGAGTTTTGTCTCGGTGTCCACTGACATGCCGCTTGCGATCTTTGTCTCAGTGTCAATTTCTTGGACACCTACAACATATGTTCATCGTGTAGATTATATTAGTCATGTGAGGGTGATCGGTTTTTTGAAATTATGTTAAAACGACATACCTTTGCCAAAATGATCAGTCACAATGCCCAACTTATCTGCAGGGGATATGGTAGAATGTAAGGCCAAATCTTCTTGCTTTTCCTCGTCCGGCTCAATTATTTGCAACGGTATCTCTTCTGAAACGTGAATTTGTTAAATACAATAATAATGGACAACAACTACAATGAAAATTGCCTATATAATAAATTAATTGAAATAAGTTGATTCAAAATTTCATTTTGTCTTACTGTAGATCATATTTAAATGATTGTTTGTGCATGCCTGGGCTGAACTAGTTCCTTAGTGTCTAAATTCTGGTTTAAATTCATTCATTCTTAATGTAAACTGAAACTGTAAAGAATTGTAGGATTGTTTGAATTCGATTACATAATTCTTTATTTTACGTTACCACGAAATCCTTATAGATCAAATTAATGTAGGCAGTTATTGATGTACTCTATTGTACATTTAACTTGCGTTAAACGCCGTACTGCTTTCCCCGGAAAACTTAACACCAAGTGTACACATTAACCTGTCGAAGAATAAATTGCCGAATTAATTACTTTGATAACAGTAAATGATTTAACCATTAATATGAAAAGTGTTTATGCATCAAGATAATATCATATTTAATCTGAATACATTAAATATTGACACTGCAATTACCTTTCTTCTGTTTAACAAAGACAAACACTGTAAAGGCTGCAATTAATAAAGTTGCTCCTGTGACTACCACTTCGAATATTCGTTTATTCGGCCTTGACTCATTCGGAGATTTTTCTGAAAGAACAATTATGTCAATCGTAAAATCGTCGCAATTGAGCTTCACAATTAAATTACGTTAAACATCGCAATATTACAATATATATTAAGACGAGCACACAACACCCATACAATATTTAACGAGGCGATATTATACTAACACAAATATATTGTTAATACATGTCTTTGTAATAGACAGAGTTTTGTTTTAGTTGAGTTTAAATAGATGAATGTTCATATACCGGTTAACAAATTTGTGGCCTTGTCTTCAACAACAGTTGTAACAGTTGTATATACAGACGCAACTGCAGGGTCAGGACTATAACAAAGAACAAAGCTTCATCGAATGAAAATATCAACATGCACTCATAAATAGGGAATTACATCTTATATTGATAATCAAGTTTATTTATAAATTATTAATAAATGCCATCGTGTGACACGAACTACTTAATTACCGGCAACATGAACATTATGTACATTGAATATTGCAGATTTTTTTTAACCATATGTAGGTGTTTATGAGTTTAGATTTATGTGGAGTAAAAAAAAGCATGAAGTGCCTAAAATATTTTGGAAATAATATATATACTGTTACGACCTGAAGTTTGTTTTGATAGTAGAACATTCACTAAAAACCGCCGATGATGTGTTATGGCGACCATTGAACATGTTTCGTCGGTAACATGGTTTGCAATACACAGAGGCTTTGCCACTCTGTTGTAAAGATATTTGAGGTTCTTCTCCTATACAAATATCATACAAAACATATACATTTAACGTTGTCTTCTCTTAAAACAAATCTTGAACATTTTTGAATGTGCAAATAGCAAGTCTGTTTAAATTTTTTCCTATAATCATGTTGCTTCACAATTCGTATCGCTATATTTTCTTCATATTATCATGGTCTACAATCATTGTAATCAGATGATGAGTATATTGCGCATACCTGCCAAACAAAATATTTCAGGTGCGCACGTTTCAATAAATAAGTCCTTGTTTTGCAAATCTCTGGCACAATGATATCGTGTACCCGGTGTGCAGTCTTTGCGTTTCGCCTGACAATACCACCGACAGGACCCATATACATGGCATGAGCCGTCCCATTGTTGTTGTACTTTCGTACAATACCATTCACAGTAAGCGCTCTCTTTTAGCTTGTATGTTGTCGATTGATGAACCATACCCTTTAAGATATGAATAACCAAATTTACTGATAAGTATTAATATCTATTTTTTTCTTTAATTGCAATTTCTAAATTGCAAAACACTTCATATACATGTATAATACTTAAATATTTCTGTAAAATTATTGTTGCTAAAATACACATAATAAAAATGCTCAATTACATAAACTCACCAAAATAAATGCATTGCTTATTATGATTAAATATTTCCACGTCGAAACGATCGCCCTCATTCTTTCCTACAAAGACAAATACATTTCCAGTTAAATTTGTCAATCGTGTAGATACAAAATTGATTAATATGTGTTGGGATAAGCCATGGTAGGCTTGTTTAGTTAATAGAGTTATACGGCACTAGCTGTAATAGATCATTCTACCTTATTAAGCAAAGAACAAGAAAATACGCATTTCATCCAACTACGTCCAAATCTAAAAAAACAAATATAAAATAATTAAATACAATATAATAGCTTTTACTTACTCGATTTCTGGAGGGGATCGTACGTCGGATCACGTCGGATCACTTTCTTTGTAAACAAATCGCTTGTTTTCACATCTGCCAGCTATTCATCCGGGCAGTTTTTAATGATAAACATGACTGAGATTGTCAAATACAACGATTTAAATTGCATAAATAAAATGTGAATTCATGCGACAACAATCTGCATTTGTGAATCAAAGTAGGAAGGACATCATGAGGTATGAAACAAAAGTTAAATCATTTAAAAAAGATAACCATTTGTTAACGTAAAGAAGGCATTCAATTTATAAACACGGTGTATCATTATACTATACCACCTTTAAGGACATTTTAAAAATGAACAGAAGTATAAAATGTTAACTTTCGATTTCCATGTATGGTACATGTGTTAATGATTTTCATCAGAAATCAAATAACCGTTGCTAATATTTACCAGATAGTGTAAACTCCTTCATGTAGCCGTCACTGCAGTACTGTAATTGAATATTCCATTTGACGTTATGCTTCAGATCTCAAGTCATTTAAGTAACTAAACGATACAACAAAACGATGCGCTTGTACCATAACGTAATCAGAAGTTTATCAACCCAATGTTGGGTCAGAGATATGATAAAGACAGCCAGACAGACAATTTATTTGACATGCACAATGTACATCGTCAACATCACGTGTGGTTGGATATTATATAGTTCAACATGTATATAACGCAGACAAATAATTGTCAACAAACATGAATATATACAAAACAAATGTATAGTAAAGTACTGCGGAAAAGCAATTGGTAAATTACATTATACGATTTAACAAATTCGATCTAATAATCAACGATTCTTTAACAAATAAACACAGTTTTATTAGTTCAGACCTATTGGTTGATGGTAGCATCTGTACATACTTAATAATAGATAGATTATTATAGTAATATTTGTATATATTTCTTTCTTATATCAACAAGTGTTAAAAAATACATACAATATGAAATTTTGAAATACGAGCAGTAGCAAACAAGCGTCTTTGAACGTGTACTGAGCACTACATTTCGTCTCATTTGAACCCAACTGCAGTCCAGGTATTGCAGTTGTTGGATGATGCGTTGTTTTATTATTACACAATTTATACATTACTAATTGGAGTGAAGTAGATCTTAATGGTAAAGTTCACCCTGACAGTTATTTTATTTTACAATCAGGCAAATATTTGCAAACATATTTTTAAAGATAATCTAACATGAAATGAAACAGTTGTGTGTAATAGTGGTGAATTAAATACGTGGAGCCCAATGACAATTTGTTTTATTTTTCATGAAGTAATGAAGTTTTCCTCAAACAAACAAAAGTAGTATATTATTTCTCAAAAAACTATTCTGAAAATGATGAGCCAAGGAGCACTTTTGCGTGATCGGATACATAATTTATAGTGGTTATTCAATTAAAATGTATACATATATATCATTTTTTTAGCAAAGACCGACAAACTTTGAGGTCCATGGAGGTTTTAAGACGTGTTGTCGACTATAAATGTTACTTCTATAAGTAACCCTTACTTAAAGACTATGGAGATTCGCATGGCATGATCCATTAAAAAAGTATCCACGATCTCCTCAGCAGATTCTGTCAGACAGGCTTCATGGAAATGAAGTAGGTATTTCAATGATGTTTGTGATTTTGTTATTCAGGATCTTTGTTGTGGGTAATGAATAATATGGTTAAAATTATTGATTAACAATTGCTATTATGCATATTTTTCTTTGACTGTAACTTATTGAAGTACTTATGAACTAGCCTGAATAATATGAGTAATCAAACAACGATAAATATGGTGTTACTTTCCTTTCAAAGACATCGCTGTCCGTAAGGAAAATGAGCCTTACAGATTATGGAATATGTTGATGCTTATTCCGAACGTTGCAGAATTGTTAAAAACCGACAGTGAAAGTCATGGACTGTTTTGTATAGGATAATATGTCTCATATAATCACTATCGGTGATTTTATAACACCGCGTCCTGCGTCAAGCATTCAGAAATAGTGCAAGTGAAGCTAAGATTCTGTTATGATGCGTTATGAGGACGCATACATTTTGAAAGAAGTATGACCTGTTCTGCCGTTTTAAGGAATTGTGCCCAAATTATGTTTATTTCACATTTACCATTTTACACTTCTGTCAAATTATATAATGCCCCGGATCATTCGATGATCGACTAGCACAAAAAGCATTTACTTAAGCCGTAGCATTTCTGAATGAAACGACACGAATGTAAATTGTCATTATCAGGAACAAAAAATCCAAGTGGGTTTGAAAATTAGTCTGAACTAAATTTGACAAAACGCATGTGCCCTAAAGGAGCCTAATAATAGTTATGAACGGATTATACTGAAAATTCGCACGAAATATGTGAAAATATGTGATAACAGAAAAAAGTAGTTGTTAAAACCTTTATTTAAACCCCGCTTTCCACATTGTTATCATGCACCCGGGGCGATTGCGGGTTGGTTTGGGATAGGTGCGTTATGACTCTTAAAGAAAAACAGCTATAAAGTGATTGCTTTCGATCAGTTTTTACTTTAATTTAGCCTTTCCCTCATAGATATGCATAATCCCGACTCGATCGATTCCCGAAAACATCAATATAAACATCCATATAAATTCGATTCGCTCTTTTACCGCAAACTTTATTCTTTTCACTTCACTATCCAGTACCCGATAATAGCGCCTTTCTCTTTTTAAAGCAAATTTTAGTAAATGTGGTGAAAAATTTCCTGAACAAAAACGTTCGCCGTTTTGCTGAAGTATCAAGAGGGCATATCCTTACTAAACTATTAAAAGATTTAATGAAACAGACGTCTAACGCAAGAATTGCTAGTTGCAGTTAAGAAAAATACACTTTTCGGAACATTTTTAAAACGTCCGTGGGACTCTTGATTTCGAAATTTAAGCGTCCCGGGAAGTGAATGTATGATGGCCTGTGGAAAGCACTGATATTTTGCTTGATAATTCAATTTTCCTTTAAACCTGTATGATTGAATTATAAAGTGTGCCTCGTAAATTATATATGAATACTCTTTTTGGCCTTGTCACGTGTTCAAGTCTTCTATAGATATATGGTGAGAAAAACAAATTTCAATTTGAAGTTTCAACTGGGTAAGCAATTTCTTACTGCTCTGTGTGAAGATTTCATATCAACACATAAGGTGAGATGTATGAATGTATAAAATGAGTTTATCAGAGGCTTTTGCTCATTTGTACATAGTTTTGTATATTGAACTCTTCTATATGCTATCATCAGAATGGCGTTTCCGAAGCAGGATTTTTTTACATTGACCCATAATGTTCATATTCAAAGATTCAAAGATATCTTCTATTTGTAATGATATATATTCAAGGGCCATTTTTAAAATTGTATTTGAAAAAAACAGACTTGTGAGCAGAGGTTGTCCTTTTTTGGTTTCCCTAGGGTTGATGAAATAACGTGTTTGTCTTTATTTTCTTTATACATTTTCTGTATATTCAAATGTGCTTGATTGCAGGTTAAAAAAAATTCAAAAACCGAAACAAATGTTCTGTTACAATGACGTTGACCTTTGACCAGCAGCAATGTTTTTTCCGTTCTTATAAAGTCCCGGTAAAATTTCCCAAAATTGCAAAATTTACATTGCCGTCTAAACATCCCAAAATGAAGGCAAGTTTGCTCAATATCGTTCCTAATATCGTGTTATGAGCAAGTTAACAAATAAAGGTGGTTGTTTGTAACCACGAGCAGCTTGCTCGATTCATTAAGGTTGCATAAAGCAGCGTATTCGGTCATTTCCTTTTTAATGTACAGTCGAAACCCGATGGTTCGAACAATGCATATTGATTACGCCGGCAAAGTTTCTTAACGTAAAAGGAATGCTTTTCTGTAAACTTAATGAGTAACTTATAATAAGACCATGATCATTTTTCTCTTACATAAGAATAAATCACTTATGCGATAAGCGTGGCTTCTTACGTGCATTTTTGGGGGAGGAAAAGACACGCTGTAAGGGAAGAAGACGTGGATATTTTCAGTTGTTTTCCTAAAGAATGTATTTTTCCAAATTGAAATGATCATAGTCTGACATCTAAATATTTCCAAGCGCACCGGTATTTCATGTCGATCCAACCGAATTGATAGGGCCATAATTCGCCTCTTATGACACTTTTTGTTCTTTGCACCAATACTGTGCAAAATAAGTTCTAATTTTACAAAAATCTCGTTTAGTCCTATAATCAGAGGAGATCCTTACATTTAAAAAGTTGTAATACCCCTTCCCGTGAGTCCCGTATTCCAATTATTATTACCCCTTAGACCCGAATGATGTTTTAAGAAGCACAATAATTGACCGCGGCTGCTAAAATGTCCCCTATGTTTTACCTTTATCATCACCTTACATAATAGAATGTTAAAGTGGTTTTAGTACTGCCAATATAAAAAGAAAAAACAGGACTAAAGGAGAATAAATAAAAATTTGTTTGAATCTTATGAAATGGCTAAGTGCAAGGTGTCTAATATATAATTTCCAATTCGTTCGATTAAGTTCAAATACATGTTACATTTCACAACTGAATGGTGATATGTCTAGTAATTTTAGCTCGAAAGAGGTATAACCAACCACCTTATATGAAACCGTTTTGCGCTTGAAATAACTTTATATACTATTATTAATAATATTTATTAATGTGCCTATTTAATAACTAATTAAACAACATATTTAATGTTCCGGAAAGAGCGCTCGAGATTAAGTTAATGCCAATAAAATATTTACCTTCCAATGATATTATAACGCCGCTAAAAAAATTGACTTTAACGTTACGTTTCATAAAGAAGGCGAATAGCAAGCGCCACGCCTAGAAAAACTACTTGCACGCGTTGAAACGTTCCGTTTTAGACACTGGTTGTCTCCTAAAATGAAACCCCAATTATAGAAAAAATTGTATATCTGTAACTAAACGTGTAGTATTAGTCAAGGATATATATGAGTTTCAGAGCTAATTTGTTTGATTAGTTCTTCAAGGTGTAGGTCGTTGTGAGCAGGGAAGAGGAACGCGCCTTCAAGCAAGCGTTGGCTTGCGTGATCTGTTAAAGTACATGCAATAGCCGAAAAATGTATAATTTTATTCCTTCTATACACATCCAGTTCATTTAAACAGTGATTCGAAAAGTGGATTTGTAACAATGCCATAGTTTTACTTAAATGGTATTTTAAATACTAGACTTTAATTAATGTGTTGTAGCATTTTAACATAATATTTTACTTTTACTGTGTTTTAATAGTGTAGCTGGTATTGTTTTATTGCTTACGTTTCTTACAGCATTTTTATTTATATCACACATTGTTAGATTATTAATCTTTTAAATAATGCTGCATAAAAGTATCAATCACTCTTATTTTTATCAATTTATATACATATATTTGTTTTCTACAACGCCATTAATATAATTATATAAATAGGCGTTTCATCAAAATAGCAAGTTTCATGTTTTAAGCAATCAACCGATACACGTTTTTCGATTTAGTTTAAGACAAACCAATATTTAACGAAATCATTCAAGTAAATGGATTGTTGACAGTGAGTACCTTAGATTGAATACGCGATTATTTACTGTTCATGAACTGCATGTGCAAATGCAATACTAAGATACATCTTCCTAGTTGAGTAGACAGTCTGGGTAAGCATGAACATCTTATAAACTATTAAGATTGCACTTTGATTCGAAGTTTTTCTTACCGTTGTTACAGTATTTTGCCTTGAAACGTATTCAAGTCTTCTTGAAAATATGATAATATTCGGCTGCTAGTCTTAATGTCCTATAAGCGACACCTACACGTCCTGTACACGATCCAAACTCTGAGTAAGAGGTTTGTCCATAAACCGTTAATCAAAAGACATAAGACCGTATATTTACCTCGAAATACTGATTTCAGAAGTAAAGCCTGTATTACCTGTGCTCATAAAATAAAATCAATCATAACATTCGGATTCTCTTACGCAATATAATTTTAAATCGTGAAATCGAAAGTATGAACACATTTTTCCGTAATGTCTCTATATGAGGGCGAGCAAAGTCCTAATTGATAAAATGATAAAGACAAATAACCACTCCCGCTGAACTACGTTACAATGAGAGGTGCGTCTGTACGACAACACGATACGGCGTCATAACTATAATGGTTACGGCGTCTTTCCATAGTTTGTTGACGATACGGGACGTTGTTAAAATAAATGGTAAATAACGGTTATTTTGAATAGTTTTTGTATGTGTAAGCCAATGTTTATTTAAATACGGATATTGTGTTCCTCTTTCATAGCTTGCAATGTAATTTATTCCTATGTTATGGATAAAATGGAAGTTTTACAGACCTGTATAGAAAACTCATAAAATCATTAGAATATAATTCAAAGTCTGGCATTAAGCATAAGAAATTGCAAACAAACGTAAGCAAGAAAAAATATTGAATCAATCTTATCAAGATCTGTCTCAATATAATAATGAAAACTTAACTACGCTTCAAAAACAAGGTATAATATCACTCATTCCAAAACCTGGAAAAAACTTAGAATCCTTATCGAACTGGCGCCCAATTAGTTTACTAAACAATGATTATAAAATTGCAACTAAAAGTATAGCAAACAGAATTAAAAAAATATTACCATCAATCATTTCAAAATCTCAATCTGGTTTCATAAAAGGACGTTACATTGGTGAAAACGTTCGTCTTATCCAAGAATGCATAAACTATTTCAACAATTCAAATAATCCTGGTCTAATATTCTTTGCAGACTTTGAAAAGGCATTCGATTCGCTTGATCACTCATTTATGTTGTCTTGCTTAGAAAATATGAACTTTGGTGAAAGTCTCATTCAATGGGTCAAACTATTCTATACCGATATTAACAGTATAATCATTAACAATGGCTTCTTTTCAAACAGTTTTAACATCGAACGAGGGGTTCGACAAGGATGTCCACTCTCATCATCGCTATTTATTATTTGCATCGAGTATCTATCACATCACATTCAATCAAATAAACACATAAAAGGCATATCACTAGAACCTGACGAAGAAATCAAACAGTCCCTATTTGCTGACGATGCAACTTATTTTTTAAACGACAATTACGATTCTTTCCATAACCTCATAGAGTCGTTAACCCTTTACGGAATGATATCGGGTCTTAAACTAAACAAAAGTAAATGTACTGTGCTACGAGTAGGTAAATTAAAACAAAGTAATGTCCAATATCAAAAAGAAATGAAATTTAATTGGACATCCAATGAAGCCACAACGTTAGGAATTACTTTCACAAATAATGAAAATGATACAGTTCTTAAAAACATACTTCCTAAATTGCAGAATTTTAAAAACTGCTTAAAATCATGGCATCACCGTAAACTTACACTAATCGGAAAAAACACAGTATTGAAAACGTTTGCACTTCCTAAATTAATTTATGTATTAACAGTTCTCCCAAATCCACCAAATGATGTTATTAACGATATAAAATCAGCAATATTTAATTTCATATGGGACGGTAAGCCTGATAAAATAAAACGAACTCAGTTAATTCAATCCGTAAAAAATGGAGGTATCCAATTAACGAACATTGACTCATTCGTGATGGCAATCAAATGCAGCTGGGTTAAAAGATACCTAGATAATACCAATACGAGTAAATGGAAATTATTCTACCAGAAAATCCTAAAAAAATATGGTGACTCCTTACTCTTTGAATGTAACATCAGCAATACTATCTTACATGAAATTGCAAACGAAAACATATTTCTGTCTGATGTTCTATCAGCATGGAGTGATGTCACTCATAAACTTGAAACCAAAACCAGCAGTAAAACTATTTTATGGAACAATAAAGACATAACTTCAAACAATAAGACGTTTTTCTATAAAGATTGGTTTGAACGAAGCATTAAATATGTCGACCAATTATATGACTTCAGAATTAAGGATTTTTACTCTTTTGATGATATATGCTACATATACGGAATACCTTCAAATAATTTCCTGAAGTATTACACACTAATCAAAAGCATACCCATACATATTAAATCTGAAATCAATACAAATAATACACCATGTACTCAAACAAAATTCGTAGAAAACATACTTGGAAGAAAAAACAAAACAAATAAAATATTGTACACACTACAAATTAAAAACCCTACAGAAAACTCCAAAATCCAAAATAAATGGCAAGTCCTTTTCGGAGAACATGAACTTAATTGGAAACACATATTTACCATGCCATATAAAGCAACTGTTGAAAGCACACTGAGAAATTTTCAATATAAATACATCCATAGAATTATAGCTACAAATAAATATCTCTTTAAATGCAAATTATCTAATTCAAATCTGTGTGATTTCTGCAGTGAAAACATCGAAACTATAGAACATCTTTTTTGGGAGTGCAAACACATCCAGCCTATTTGGAATCAATTAGCATTTTTTCTTGAACAACAGCAACTAAACGTTAAACTATCTTTCTTAAATGTAAGTTTCGGAATTAACACATTGAAATCAATAGACTGTAATAATATTGTGAATTTTATTCTTATAATGATGAAATATTTTATCTTTATTATGAAGTACAAAAAACAAGTACCAAACTTTAATTGTTTTGTCCATAGTCTTAAACTAAAAATCCAAATTGAGAAAGAAATAGCCCTCAGTAATGACAGATTACAAATCTTTGAACAAAAATGGAATCGGATTAAATTCTCATAATGTTTGTCCACTTATATACAATTCACTCTAATGTGAGTTTATCTTTCTAAAATATATATATTTTTTTTCAATCTTATAAGATCATTGTGAATGTTCAACAAAACACACAAGTCCAGTATTCTTTCTTGCGACTTTATACAACTCATCATTTTTCATAACTATTCTTCAGTTGTTCATTTCTTTTCTCTTTAAAAAAATATATATATTAGCATATCTTGTATAACATGTCTGAATTTATTGCTTTGTACAATCACTATGTTGTATGATCATATACATGTATACATTGTATGTATTATATTGAATAAAAAAAAAAAAAAGATCTGTCTCAAAAATTAACTGCATGTAAGTGTAACGAGATAAATTTTGATGGATTAAAATGTTACGGCGTGTTACAGTGCATTTACTACAACATGTTTAAGGTTACGGTATAGTATCGACGGGTGCTAGAGGTTTCGATAAATAACAAGTTCGGTTAATTGTATTCATATAGTAAATGCCAAGGAGGTTTCGGTAAAATGGTTCATTATATAGGTATACCAACAATATACATGGAGACGGTTCACACCATTACAACAGGCTAGACTTGATTTTTTCCTAAATTCAAATAATCTGTCATCCAATATAAGAAAATCTACTATTGATTCATGTTATAAGTCAGATCTTTACATCATCGACCTAGAAAGATATTTTTTTTAAATATCACATGGAAAAGGGCTATGGAAATTCAACAATTCACTTTTAAAGGATATTGACTATTTAAACGGTATTAATACTTTGATTGAAAATATTAAACTACAGTACTGTATACCTATCTACAACATAGAAAACATAGATGATATTCACAATAGCAACATACAGTTTGTTATCAACGACCAATTATTTCTGGAAACATTACTTATGGAAATAAGAGGTAAAAGTATTTTATTTTCATCATATAAAGCTAAACAGAACAAAGACCATGAATCAAATTTAATTAAGAAAATTGATATACTTCAAAATTCCTTGACTGAAACTAATTCAGACCAACTTTGTGAGCTACAAAAGGAATTAGAAACTGTGAGGGAAAATAAACTTAAAGGGTCTCTTATTCGTTCTAGAGCTAAATGGATAGAAGATGGAGAAAAACCAACTAAATACTTTTGCTCGCTCGAATCTTATCAGTATACAAATAAGTCAATACCTTTTATTGAATTAGAAAACGGGGCTAAGTTAACAGAACAAAGCGATATTTTAAAAGAAGTTGTTACATTCTATAAAACATTATACACTAAACATGACAACGAAATAAAATACGATATAAATGCTGATCTATGTAATGATAATAATATACCTAAATAGAATAAAGAGCATCTGACTCATTAGAAGGACTGCTTAATATCGAAGAAGTATCAATAACACTTAAAAATATGAAACATGATAAAAGTCCAGGGTCTGATGGATTCACTGCGGAATTCTTTAAAGTATTTTGGAATAAGTTAGGCCACTTCATAGTGAGTAGTCTTATTTATGCTTTTACTACAAATTCCTTGCCCATAACACAAAAACATGGACTAATTACTTGTATCCCAAAAGAAAACAAGCCGAGATGTTACCTGAAAAACTTACGACCATTAACATATTAAATGTTGTTTACAAATTAGCATCAGGTTCCATTTCAAATAGATTAAAGACAGTACTTGATATTTTAATCTCTAAAGACCAAACAGGCTTCATTAAAGGTCGATTCATTGGAGAAAACACCAGATTACTTTACGATATCTTGAAATATGCTGAAGATAATAGTTTACCTGGGTTACTTATGACGATTGACTTTGAAAAAACATTCGATACATTGTCTTTCCAGTTTATAGAAACAACTATTAGTTTTTTCAATTTTGGACCAATGTTCCAAAAATGAATATTTTTGTTCTTGCATAATACCATGGCCTCCATACAAATAAATTGATTCTTTTCAGATACTTTTTGTATAGAAAGGGGATGTCGTCAAGGAGACCCAATCAGTGCTTACATTTTTATAATATGTGCAGAAATTCTTTCTATTAAAATAAGGGAAAGCAAAGATATTAAAGGTATAACTATAAATGACTTACAATATAAAATATCACAATTTGCGGATGATAC
Source organism: Dreissena polymorpha (assembly GCF_020536995.1). Classification (NCBI taxonomy): domain Eukaryota; kingdom Metazoa; phylum Mollusca; class Bivalvia; order Myida; family Dreissenidae; genus Dreissena; species Dreissena polymorpha. The sequence goes on along the minus strand of NC_068362.1, from coordinate 78,631,484 downwards.
ATCTTAATTTCTGGACGGATCGGAATCATCTCTTAACTGTACATTAGATATGCTTCAAGAATTTTCAATATATTCTGGACTCCACATAAACTATGAAAAAACTAATGTAATTTGGATAGGCTCTATGAAATATAGTACTAGATCGATAAAAACTAAATACAAACTGACATGGGGAGCTACTACCTTAAAAGTTTTTGGGATAGTGTTTGATATAAATTTAGATAAAATGGTAATGTCAAACTTTGAAAACAAAATCGAAAGTATTAAAAGATCAATAAGTCATTGGAATCGTAGAAACATTACACCTCTAGGAAAGATAACCATTGTCAAATCATTGTTTTTACCTTTACTTACACATTTATTTGTATCATTACCAACACCAAGCATAGACACCATGAAAACTATAAATCAACACTTTTATGACTTCATTTGGGCAGGACCAAGCAAAATTAAAAAAAACAGTAATTGTTAAAGATTATAACGAAGGTGGTTTAATATGGTAGATATATGTTCTTTTGAAAATTATATGAAAATAACATGGCTTAAGAGAATAGTGGCAGGAGAAGGTAATTGTTATTCACTGGCTAGATTGTTAATAGATTTTAAAATAGTATTCAATACTGGAAAAAACGTATGTCGAAAACAATATGCTTGCACTTAAAAAATAAATTTTGGCTTGATGTTTTATAAAAACTATATATTGTATATTGAAAAGCTGCCAATATTGAATAGTGCTGATATTCTGGATATGCCTCTCTTTTATAATCATAATTTTAAAATTAACAATAGCTATATCTATATTTAATGTCTATATGAATGAGGTATTCGGTTTGTGAGAGACATAATGGTAGAAAGAAACTGCTTTATTTCAAAAGAATCTTTGGATACACAAGTTGGAACAAATGTAAACTTCCTATTGTACCAAGCATTAATAAACAAAGAAATACATTGACAATTTTAAAGACCTGGTACTTTTTGACAAAAACACTCAAGGGCCTATATTACCAACTTACATAAAAACATTAGTAACCAGCCCGAAAGAAGAGAAACATATTTATAAATCATTTGTTAAAAACAATGACATTACAGCTTCTAATACTTAATGGAATTCAGAATTTTTAAATATTGAATGGAAAAAGGTACATGCTCATGTATTCAATCTAACTAAAGAAACTTATATCAGATGGCTCCAGTTCAGAATAGTCCACAGAATATTGGGGACAAAATCCCTTATGTTCAAAATGAAAATAGTTGCAAATAATTTATGTACATTCTGTAATTTGGAAGTTGAAAATATAATGCACTTGTTCTGGTACTGTCCATATACCCAAGAAATTATTAAATTTGTTGTTAATATTGTTCGTAGAAGTAGACCAAATATACCTATTCACATTACATGTCAGGATCTAGTACTTGGAATTATTAATCCAAAAATGAATGATTTAAATATAGTATATCTAGAGCTTAAACGGTATATCTTTTATTGTCAAAGAAAAAACATAATTCCTTCAAAATACGGACTTGTAAATAGTATGAAACAAACTTTTGAAATTTACAAAAATACAATTAAATCAGAAAAAGAATTAAAAATATGGTCTCTGGCTAAAATATTTACTGACATCTCATATAATGACATAACTAATCATAACACATAATATAAATAATGCTTATGACATATTTATTTGTTGTCATTGTAAAATCTGCATTATCAGTTTTCCGTATACAATGCAATTCAGCACTTACTATTTAACTTTCTTATGTGCAATATTTTATGTTAAAGGGTATACATACTTATATTCAACATTGATATAGTTTGTATTGTACAAACTTGTGTTGTGTTTTCCTGTTTTATTTTGATGTTGTACAATACTTGAACTATAACACAATTATAAGATTATATGAATGTATGTTGATTTTACTGCAAGTTTAATTATTATATTTATGTACGCATCAAAAAAGCTATATGAAATACTTTGTTTTTATTATAAAATTCATAATACTTTGTATGAATGTACGCACTAGTCTACGTATGTATGTATGTAATATAATACGGAATGAATAAAATTCTGCACACACAAAAAACACAAAAAAACTATGAGGTGTAAATCACACCTATTATTGGCTTACATCAGGGGCATATATTTGCAAACAGGTGATTAATTTTGAATTGATTTATTAAAGCAATGCCCACAGTACAGAATTTAGGGGCATGAATGAGCTATTGGCAAGTCTCCATGAGTCGCCTTAAGCACGAATTGTAGCCAACTGATGTTCCACATTTACATGAATACTGTTTCGACCCTATGTGTTTGTTCATATACCGAATGTACGCTTCCCTTTCGTAGTATTTCTTTCCACATGTTGCACAAATGAACTTACATACATTGGCATGTTTCACATCACGATCTATCTTTAAAGCAGCGCGATTATTGAACCTCTGGCTACAAGATTCACACAAAAATGGGGTTTCTCCGTAAACAACACTTAACATGAGACCGTGGATCTTATGATGAGGCGTAAGTCTTACCACACGTGGGACACTCTTCCTTCTTCTTCTGGTGAACGGAACGCTTATGGCGGTAAAGATTGGCCCAAGAGTTTGTATTATACGGACAAATGGGGCATGAGAACAGATCTACCTTCTGATTTGTGGCAATAGGCGTCGATGTACACGGTCCAGGTTTTCCCTCAGACACTTTGTTGTTGTTGCAATCAATGACGACCTCCATACTCACGTCCTTAATGCTACTATTGGGAACGAAATCACCATGGATGTACATTTGACTTCATGAAGGCGCTGTAACGCTGTAAAGAAGACACCGTAACATGTCTTAGTCGTAAGAGAAGATACCGTAACATGTACACGGAGTTGACATGCTACAACTATTTTGCAAAATCGGATAGAAATCACCAATAATAGTATACACATGGGCATCACATGTTTGTAAAAGAGTAAACTTAATACAGATCATTTAAAATAATCATCGTGACAGAAACTGCAAGCCATAAACAACGAATTAATTGGAATTTCTATATTTTGAGCTTGAACTTCTTTCTTTCATCATGATTTCACGCAAGACAATGGCTCGATAGCTTAGGAACCGAGTAAAGAAACATTAATAAATGAAAATAAATGCCATATCCCTTTTAACGTGTAAGTTTAAACAAAGAGTTTACCTGTATAAACGCGTGTGTATGTCTATAACTGTTAAGACGCTGTACCCGGTGTTGTAACTACGCCGTATCGCATTGTCCTACAGACCCACCTCTCATTGTAACGTAGTTCGGCGGGAGTGATGTTTAAAGAGCAGAAATGGGTCAGGTAAATGTGGTTTTACAATGTGGTCAACCCTATTGTTTAATTTCGGTGTTTGACCGACATATCAATGGAAGATTTGGGATATGAAGCATATGAAGCTCTGAAGCACGGCAATATACAGCCTTATGTGGGTGCACATTAGTCCATTTAAATGCAACTGTACACTGCTTGGTTTAAATGACAAACATATCAAGAAATATGAACATTAAAACAAGCACCTGCCATAAGTAAAATACCTTGTATAATATTTCTTATATTTTGCTGCAACCGAAGTTTATAATTGTTTAGATTTGTGTAATGAATCCACATTGCACAATCTTAAAGAAGTAACTAGAGTTCTGAATTAGTCTCATATCCAAATAGCAAAGTTAGTGTTAACTGACCTCAAATTGGTGAATTAACTAAAAGGTTAAGTCATTTAACAGTCTTGCTTATGCATCATGAATATCAGTTTTTGACCTGCATTTTTTTCAGTTATAAAAGTTTGAAAGATCCCACAATAAAGTCCTGGATTTGAGGAGGGAGCTAAAAAGCCCCAATATGAGCTTGAAGTAGTCACTGGTAAGTGTGTACATTGAAGCAGTCACTGTGAGTGAATTGTACTGTGCTTACTGCTTGGCAGTTATGTCATGCGTCCACTGAACCTACTGACAGTCACACGTCCGACTATTAAATATCTTACCGATGTGCAGTATACTAGGTGCATCACAGTGGTCATCAGCCACTCAGCAGCCGTATACCTGAGTGTAACAATTACAATGGACCTTTGTGTAACTTTTCTCAGTTTCCTAATACTAAACCTTTGGAGGCCAGATTCTTGACACATGCTCTTAAAAGAATGTGACTATAAACAAAATATGGAATTGTTTTACTTTTCATAATACAAGATGTTTAATAAATACGTTTTCCAGTTGTTGATTACTTTTTTTAGTGCAGACACTGGTACCAAATCACTGTACATGACTCATAATTGTAAGCACTATTTTCAGATTTCTTTTATTGAAGACAGCCGGAAGAAGGCACTTGGGTAGGAACTTTTGTCAATCATGTAAAACATAGCTTATAAAACTGCAAACTATTAAATGGACTTTGAAAAGTTCACTGTCGTTGACAGTAGATTAGTTTATACTATTTTATAATAGAGACATGTCAACGCATGAATCGGTTTTTGCATTTAACAACGCACAATAAACTACCTGACTTCTCTAAGGTGTCTTTGATAATAATTTGCAAATATTGTAACATGGTCTTGTTTCTTACAGAAAAAAATATGAGAGCTATTGTTCTTGAAAATGTGTATACTGATTGAACTAAGTGATTAGTGTTTTATGAAATTAGATCATGTTGTGAAGTTGTTTAGTCCTGATTGTGATGTAATTGCCATTCTTTATCCCATGTATGCCTTGTGGACTATCCCATCATTCTAAATTTGATCTATTTATTTTTCAAAATTAGGGATGTCTGATATATTTTTTTCTATCTTTAGAATAGTTCTTACATAAATTCCTTTAAGCAAACAGCGCAGACCTTGATGAGACGCCGCATCATGCGGCGTCTCATCTGGGTCTTCGTTGTTTGCAAAGGCCTTTGTTCTAGACGCTAGGCATAAATGGGTTAAACTACACTGTGTTATAGACTATTGTTGCTACATGGTTTGAAGCACATTGTATTCATTATTTTTTTTGTTTAGCCTGTATAATGCAAAAAACTCCATGTAGCTTTCACAATTGTAGACTCGATGTAAAATCCGGCAATTTTTTCCTTCTTTATCCAATACCTCAAAAAGGCACTTTACCAAGTGTAAAAAATAAAAACTTCCAATTTCCTTCTTTAAAAAATTACCAAAATAAAGGAAATGTGCGTCTATTTTGTTCCAAAAGCGCATTATCTAAATTTTTAAAGCAAAAATGCGTCTCAAAGAGTATTATCATGGATTTGTTAAATTTAGTACCAAGTAATCAAAGAGACCTGTAACTCCCAATATGAAGATATCATAACACTATTTTTCCCAATTTTATGATTGTGTTAGCTATTTTTTCCCAATTGGTGCGGTACTAGTATTTTCCCAATTGGACCAAAAAAAATCTTTGAAATCTCTAACCTTTAATGTTGGTCATAAGAAGAAAGCAACAAGTGTCTCCCTACCCATACAGTCAATGTCACATTTAAAAGTTCAAACTAAGACATAGTATGGCTTATCAGGACTGTTACTTCGTCATTCATCACACAACTTAGTTAAGATACCACTCATGTCAGCCATGAGGAAACATCGTGCTGCCTGTAGCATCCATCTTTATTTTATTTTAAAGATCAAGGTAACACTTAAGTTCAAATATCATATATTTTTCGAATAAAAACAGCTTGTCCGGATATTACGTTTGTTATTATTCATGCTATTCTGAAATAAATTACAACATATGTTTAGCGTGTAAAAATGTGTGTTGTGTGTAATAGTGGTCTCCCTACCTCATATATCAAGGCCACTCTTATTTGGAAAATAACTTAAACATTCCTGATGCAATAATAAAATGAAAGTACTGACAGTACTGGTGTGACGATGTTTTTAAAGAGGATTTATATAAAAGCATCTATTTAAATTTATCTACATCACCACAATTGTGTATGTAGGTACGAAAATTGTGGGTAGGAAAAAAATGGGTTCGAAAATTTTGGGTACACAATTTATGCCCCCCAAAAATTGGGTACGAAAAAAGATTTGGTTACGAAAAAAAATGGTAGGAAAATAAATTTGGTACGAAAAACAATTTGGGTACGAGCAAAAATTTGGGTACGAACTAAAATTGGGTACGTAAAAAAATGGGTACGAAAAATGTAGGGTACGAAAAAGAAATTGGGGGTACGGGGAAGTAGTACCCGTTGGGAACTTGATCCATTCAGCGAAACTGGGAGGCGGGTTACATTCTCGATTAAATAAAACACGAAATATCTTTAAAAAGATATTCGACGTGTATTTTCTGTACTACGTATCTTAAAAAAACGGTCTGTTACAGTAAAACGTTTGTGGGTTATAACATTACGTTTCAGCATATAAATTCAAAACTTGACATGCTTTTAAATTACACCATGCTCTTTAATTTTACATGTATATCATACCAAACTTTATATTTCATTGTTTCCTTTCCTAAGTTAATTATGCTATGTGTACGGACGTGATTTCACATTCCCATGAGCATGAAAATATACTTTTTCTCTTTTTTTTTCTCTAATTCAATAAGCTTAGGCATGTTTATTCGTTAAGTACGCAATAATTTCATGATGATTCACAAAAGTAAGTATGAGCACTTAGTCGTAAGAGCAATTGAATACGTGAGTTCGCCCATGAACACATGGTAAGGTTAACTAAATATCCGCGATATGTGTTTAAAACAGCAAACAATATATAACAAACGAATGAATTATCAAACATAGTATGTGCACTGACGTGGCTCTGTAATTTCTGTTTGAAAATGCACAATTAGAAAGCACGCATAAGAGCGAGTTTCACAGATAACAAACGGCTATTATGCTGTTTATATACCATCGTCGCTACAACGTTTACAAGTGGCAAGTTCGAAATAATTCGTTTTCTTTACACTCTTGATCGCGTTTGTCACATAATGATAGGAAATTAGGTGACATATTTAGGTTTTCTATATGTAAGAAATATTGACAAGTTTATCAATGGCGAGTATACATGACAGTCACAAAGTGAAAGATTAAATATTTAGATCTGGTGTATGTTTAACAACAAAAGGGAACGATGCTGTTGACACAAGGCTTGGGCTGTATTTGCATTATTTATTTGTAATGCTGATTAGCGTGTACATACTTGAATAGTGACTTCTCCAGTCCTAGATTGTAATTCAACCAACCAGCAATACGCGCGCCTAGAATCGACCAATCAAATATGTTATAGAAATTTTATTATTGTATGTTTATGTATAGTTCGGTAGAACGAGATGTTTGGTGTGGAAACGAGTTTAGACCGCGAGCCGGGAACAACGACATCAGACCGCACATATTCTGCAACATCCGGAGAGTGACTGTTTTGTTTCCTAACGCTTGTATCAAATTGGCAAATCAAATAATCCCTCATTTTTTCAAAATTAAAATGAACAAATTAAAGATGTTAAAACGGCCATAAGCACTCAGACTATTTCACAGATTGTACAATCATTTGATGGAAATTCAAAAGAATTTAAAAATTAGATTAAAAATGTAAAAAAATATGGAACGCTTACCAATTTATATGACAATAAACTAAAATTTGTTGCTTACCAATTTGTAATGGGCTTGTAAGTGATTACATACAACGCTTTTTGACTGACGATACGACAGGGATATGGTCAGATTTAAAAGAACAACTTAAATTAAGATTTGCAGAAATTCTAGACCCCCAATACGCTTTCTAATTATTAAAGACCGACGAAAATGTTCAAATATACGCTGAGCGACTTTTATCTCTTGCGACTGATGCATACGAAAATATTGAAGGAAATTTAGACATTATAGAAAAACAATTAGTAGACATTTTTATCGACGGATTATCGCACGATTATTTTAGACTTAAATTAATGCGCGAAAATCATGTAACCCTATCAAATGCTGTTAAAATCGCAATACAGGAACAAAGTATCAGAGCAAGATTTGAGTTACGATCGCAAATAAATGGACTTGATAACATTACGACCAAAATGTTCAGGCAGATATCGGTGTTATTAGGTCATCTATTGTTTGCACATATTGCAAGAAACACGGTCATTCTATTGAAATCTGTCGCGAGATAAGTGTCTATACAGTAGGACGGAACGGTCATACGATAGGTCAAAACGGTAACGGGCGCAAGAACGAATATGACAAAAATTGGAAAGATAAAATTGATTTTAGGAATTGTGGTAAATTAGGACACTTTAGTAGAGAATGTACTCAAAGAAAAACGTACATTAATCGAAAAGCTAGGAAATTCTTACCAAAAAGGGGTCTATGGTAAGAATGAAAAAGTCGAGACATATACTATCGCTGTGTGTGGTAGTCCAAATTCTTGTGTTATTTCAACAGGTGGTTTTCAATTTAGAAGCGTCATAGACTCGGACGCCGAGGTGAGTCTCGTGAGTAAACGTACTTATGATATGTTAAAACAAAAAACAGCACTGATAATTAAAAAGGTAAATCTTAAGTCAGTAAATGGAAACTCATTACATGTCCACGGAAGTGTAAAATTGAGATTCAAAATAGGGAGCATATATAAAGTGCACATGTTTTTTGTAGTAAGTAACGTTAATAGAAATGTTATTTTAGGAAGAGACTTTTTTTAAAGATAACGGTGTCTGTTTGTACTTTAATTTAGGATGTTTGAGGATTGATAACTGTTATGCACCTCTAGAAGAATATTCACACCGTTTAACGATAGCGAGATTAACTAGACATACTGTGTTAAAACCACAAACTGCATATAGACTCTTTGCTCAAGCTAAACGAAACTGCATACGTTCAAATACAAATTATGAATTCAATGGAATAAGCAATTCTTTCTTTGATAATGAACCTGGTTTAACTATTGTTAATTCAGTAGTCAAGACAACGCGTGATAGACAATTTCCCATTTTAATTATAAACAATACGCACAAAACAATAAGGCTTAGACGACACTGTGCCATAGGGCGAATAAAATCGGCAAATGATAATGAAATATGCTCAGTACAAGAAGTTAGCAAAAATAATCAGCCGGAAGCAGGTTTATCTAAAGATGAAATCTTACCGGATTAACGTGTAGATGAAGATCAAAAAGAAAATATTCTCCCGGTACTCTTAAAACACAGAACTCTCTTCGCAAGAAATAATTTAGAATTAACACAAACTTCAGCGATAGAATTTACCATAGATACAGGGGGTCATCCGCCCATTCAATTGAAACCGTATCGAACACCATTAAACAATAAGGTATTCATAGATAAAGCCATCGACGAAATGCTAGCCGCAAACATAATAAGTCCATCGAGAAGTCCATGGAGTTTTCCTATTGTTTTGGTAGACAAAAAGAAAAATACACATGACTCAAACAAAGATAATAAAGACGAGAAAAGGTTTTGTGTTGATTTTAGACAATTAAACAAAATTACAAAACCAATTGCCTATCCATTACCACTAATAGATGATATATTGGCGTTATTAGGTAAAAGTAAATGTTTCACCAGTTTAGATTTGATATCGGGGTATTGGCAAATACCTATAAAAGAAGAGGACAGAGAAAAAACGGCTTTTGCTTCGGGATTCAGGGGTCTATTTCAATTTAACGTTATGCCCTTTGGTGCCTCCTCTGCCGGTGCTATATTTCAATAATTGGCTAATAAAGTACTCAAAGGTTGTGAGGGCTTCGCTGTGGCGTATCTAAACGATATTCTAATATTCTCACCTGACTTGCAATCTCACTTAGCGCACGTTAATACAGTTCTACAGAGTCTAAGTAAACATAACCTAAAGCTTAAACTATCAAAATGTCAATTCTTACAAAGAGAGACTAGATACCTAGGCTTCATCATAGATCAAAACGGTATAAGGCCGGATCCGTTAAAATTGGAAGCGATCCGACAATTCCCTAGGCCAAAGTGCGTGCGTGATGTACGATCTATCTTAGGTGCGGTGGGATTTTATAGGTGATTTTGTCCATCGTATTCAGAAGTAGTCGAGCTTCTAATTAATCTCACGAGAAAGAATGTCCCATTTACATGGTCAAAACAATGTGAAGATAGTTTCATACAATTAAAAGACTCATTTACGCAAATCCCTTATCTTTCATACCCTGATCCAAAAAAGGTTATATACTGTATACTGATGCATCTGATAAATGCATAGGAGCATGTTTGACTCAAAAATGCGAACATGACGAAACCGGGGATTATATGGGCGAGAAGCCGATATTTTTCATATCGCACAGATTAAGCCCTACGCAATGCAAATATAGTACCATTGAAAAAGAATGTGACAGCATATTTTACAGTCTAAGTAAATTACACCATTATTTACACAACGCTGAATTTGTCATAAGAACGGATCATAAGCCATTAAAATATTTACTGGAAAGTCCGATGCAAAACAAGAAAATACACATATGGGCCTTAAATAAAGCGGGTTACAACTGCAAATTGAATATATATCGGGAAAAAAGAATATTATTGCCGACTTTCTAAGCCGATCTCCAATAACAAAAATAAAGAATAACCAATGCGATTAAACAGAACTAGAATTAGATATTAACGATAAACATTTTACGATTAATTCGCAAATAAATAAACAAGATCAAACACGCGAAATTAATGTTATCGACTCCACAAACATAATCCACAAGCAAATAATTGATAATATTATTACCCCACAGCCACTCCCAGCCGACGACACAGCGTCGAACGATAACGTATCAGGGCTTATTATGCAAATAGAACAAAAAAAAGACCCTCATATATCTGAGATTAAAGCGAGATTAAGATTAGGGAAACAGCCTACTTACTTACTGGCCTAAAATGTTCAAAGAATTGAATGATTATGTATCTAAGTGCATTATATGTCAAAGTAGAAACTTAAAAGCAGTTAAAGCTCCCATATCATCGGATACCTCAATACCGCCGTTTCCATTTTCAGTTGTTTCCATAGATATACGCGGGCCATATCCGAAAACGCTTTCCGGAAATAGATATATAATATGTTTCGGAGATCAATACTCAGGATACATAGAAGCCTTCCCATTACCAGATAAATCTTCTGATAGCGTAATACACCTGTTAATGAACGAGATTTATTGCCGTCATAGTTGCCCTATAAGAATTATAACTGATAACGGAAAAGAATTCACTAGCACGGCATTCACTGAAACATTAAAATCAATGAACATTGACCACGTAAAGACAACTATATATCATCCCGCGGCTAATGGCTTCAACGAGCGTTCCCACGGAGCTATGAACAATATACTATCAAAACGGGTTCAAGAAAATGTACAACAATGGGACTTACATTTAAACATATCTTTAGCGGCAATGAGATTTAGTACATCCGAGACTTCGAAGCACACACCGTTCTTCTTACTTTTAAATAGAGACCCTATTCTCCCAATAGACAACTTGTTAAATCCTAGATGTAAATATCACGACGGTGAAGATTATCATAAAATAATATTAGAAGAACAACACAAATCATTTAAAAAGGTATGTGCCCAAGTTCAAAAATCGAAACGTAGACAAGCTGATAATGCGAATAAAAATACGAAAGATATTAAATTCGAAATCAATGACCCCGTTTACTACAAAAACTTTCAACGTACAAATAAATTAGACAGTAAATGGAGGCCATATTATCGTATAATCGAACACAAGTCGCCGTTAACATACGTAATAAAGAACCAATTAGACAACTCAACTATTAAATTTCATGCAGACCAGATAAGACACGCTAATATCGATCAATGGCCAGTGATAGATCAGCCGTTAGCGCGCCCGATTAGAAAAGCAAATTTAGCCTTTGCAGAAGACACATTATCTTCTGATAGCGATTCAAATACGTCAGTATATGGGTTACCTGTTATAACTCAACAGACCCGACAGATTAGAGATAATACGGATGACGAAGATAATATTCCGCTTGCCGATTTGCAAACACATTTGAGAAACAAACAATTCGCGGACATAAAGTCAAGCTCCAGTGAATCAGATGCGATGCATTACGATAACAATAATTCACAAAACTCACCTGTACGTAGATTTGAAAATGATTCTTCAGATGATCAGATGCGAATTGACGCGGTAGCGTTAAAACACAAAAAACGACAATTGACAAAAGAGACTTCACGATCAAATAACGCCATGAAGAAAGCAATTTCCACATGCCTTCAGACAATGGCTGAACACATGTAAATGAATGGACTACAAAGCAAAACGAATAGATGTCGAGACTTAAAGACCCCCAAATTTTTGTATATAGAGAAATATGTTTTGAATGTATATGTATTAAATATGTAAATAGAGGATTATAGAGGACGTTATCGTCTGATAATGTATCGTCATTAGCATTGATTTCCGAGTTTAGAATGAAATGAAAATGTCATATTTTAGTATACGGGTTGTGACATAACGGTTTATTAATATTTTTTTTCCAATAGCATATTGATTATTCTTATGATAGAAATTTAAGTACGAATAGATTTAATAATAAGAAAATATTTTAATAATATGTTTGAGTTATTGATTAGTAACAATCGTAATTACTAATATGTAAGGACATGTTAAAAGATTATTTACATCAATATTTCTATCTGATACATAAGCAGAAGTTAAAAGTTAAAGTGGTCAAACTATTTGAGAGTTCATCTCGTGCATGTAAAGACTAGTTAAAATATTGGAAGGTTTGTCAATAACCAAGTAAACATGATATAGTGTGGGGTAAATAAATTGAAAAGTTTAATACCATATGTTAAGATTAGGAAATTGAGGAATTATATAACTGACAGACATTTGATTAACGGAACAGGTCAACCTATTGACATATAGGATTGTTATTACCTCATTTATCGTTGTAACGGTACACATGAAAGGGGTCAACAGAAAATCTTATTTGTACAGGCCATATAAAATTATTCACAGGCATTCACAGGCAAACACAACATAAAGTTTTATGTCACACCGAGTAATGAGGTTTTAGAATAAACGGAAATGAACTTTGATTGTTACTGTGTGTTCGCCACGAACAATACATAATTACGTGACAGGGTGAAATGCCAGCTCTGAAGCGTAATAAAACTTCGTTTGTATATATCTCGATCGGATACAAACATGACAAGAAAGACCACACCTGTCGCAAAGGACGTTAAATACCCATATCGTATAGCATAAACTAAGACCTGATTTAAGATTTATTTCAAGTAAGAACAAAAATACGTTTACACCCAGGGTGGGGTATAATTGGGATCAATAAAATAGAAAGTCAATTAGATATACGCGTATCAAACCAGCTTATGATAACACACTTGACAATGACATTAACTAACGCTAGCTTATGCCCTACAGCGCTCAAGTAAACACCATTTTAGGCGAAGGTAACATTTTAATACAGTTTGTAAATATCCTTAAAAGCAAAGCACTGTACCTTTTATTAGTATAATGTAAAGGATACAACTATATTACTATGATTCATTAAATTTTTGATACTGATCATATATGTAGTTTGTTCTTTTTTGTATCTTTATAAAAATGCTACATTAAGACAATGGATTTTGTTTGTAAATTTTTGTTCTCTAAGTAAATAAAACTTAATAAAGCACAATGCATTTTATTGAATAGAAAAATGCGTATAGTTTAAATAAAACATGATAATCACGTTTCTTTAGCACATTAATTTTATTTTGGTATATCTTATCATAGGTGTGATAAGTAATCTGAGTGATAATATACCAAATTCCATTTACTATAAATATGTAAATAGAAGGCCCGTTTATCATTTCATGTAATTGACCCTATAAGATTTGCCAATGCGATACAAGTTAAGGAGAAAAACAGCGCTCCTGACATCGTCGGCGTGGTTTGCCTGCAGCAACATGCGTTCATAACGCATTTGAGATCGTGATCAGATCTTTACGCCCCAACACAGAAGACGAATATGTCATCGACATACAGATATCTTCGACGACGATGTATCCGTCGAGGATAAGATGACACAACAGACGACTTCAATTAGGATACAACATTGTCGACATTGATCCAAATTGTGAACCAGCATCAGTACCATACAACGAGTGGACTGTTAATGGACATTTCACGCGTCGTCTAAAATGATTTTTAAAAGATACGTTGATATAAATGGACCTGATGACGTAAAATCGCGCGTACTTTGTACATATATTATGTGAAAATTTTATCGTCTATGAACTTATATATATGTGTGTTACCTTAATTACGTGTACATACACAATTATTATCATACTACAGTCATGAGCGCAGACATTCTTCAGAACTATATATAATAAACGTTTAATGTATTCTAAATCGTGCGACAACCGAGCACCAACAGCTTCTCCGACCGACAATCATCGTCTTCAATCGACTGCATGTTACCATCTACAACCACATGTCACATACTCTCCAACCGGACGTCTCATCTCTTCACCCCGACGCCACATCGCCTGCAGAAAATGGACACTATTCGTATTGGATTTCCCAAATCAGTGACGCATTCCACTTCATTGTGATTGACATTGACTATCTAAATATTCCAACATTTTATTATTTCAGCAGAAACATTCGTTAAACATTTCATTAATAATTTGCAGCTTTTCATCATATATATGTTTTAGTCACTGATGTTTTCATGTTTGCGTGTTTTAATTTTTCATCGTATGTGTAAATATGTTTTCGTTTACTTCCATACTTAAATTCTTAAAGATTTTTGTGTATCATTAAATACATTAAAATCAAATTGAGAGGATAGGTTGTGTCACATAAAGATAGGAAATTAGATGAAATATTTAGGTTTTCTTTATGTAAGAAATATTGACAAGTTTATCAATGGCGAGTATACATGACAGTCACAAAGTGAAAGATTAAATATTTAGATCTGGTGTATGTTTAACAACAAAAAGGGAACGATGCTGTTGACACAAGGCTTGGGCTGTATTTGCATTATTTATTTGTATCACAATGCTGATTAGCGTGTACATACTTGAATAGTGACTTCTCCAGTCCTAGGTTGTAATTCAACCAACCAGCAATAAGCGCGCATAGAATCGACCAATCAAATATGTTATAGAAATTTTATTATTGTATGTTTATATGTAGTTCGATAAAACGAGATGTTTGGTGTGGAAACGAGCTTAGACAGCGTTTAGACTTGGAGGCGTACGGATCGAGAAAGATACGATCATGTAGCTATCAGACTGTATTTGTATAACTGAAATTGTTAAGTATGTTAGGCATTAAATTGGACTAGAAACTGATATATGGTATTGTTGAATATTTTATCCCTATTTATGCAGAGAAATTAACATTAATAGAGAGGGACGGACTTGTCCCATGCGCGACACGGGAAAATGGTAGTTAATGCAAATCTCGTCATCATGGCAATACACGCATGACGAGATATTGAATGATAGGCTAAACACCAGTAATTTAAGAGTAATGAATATTGTTATAACTATGTGTCGTCAATGAACTATGAACGATTACGTGACACGTTGAAAGTTAATTATACACGTTTTAATTCGCAATTTATTTACTGAATCACGTCAAAGGTCAAATACAATACAGAAAATGCATAGTTGTTTTATTGATCTATAAACATATAATGGATTGAATATAACTAATTTAAAATTAACGTTTTCAAACTAGTATTAAATCTTTTTCCCAGAATATGCTGTCCTATTTATAGCTGAGCGTCCTAAACATTTATCAATGATAATCAGCGAGGTATGCCGATTAGAAAAAACGAGCTATCTCAAGCGGACTGGCTCGGTTCTTTTACATAGGTCGCCATTGTTAAGAATTTTTTCATGGTATGATAACTTAGACGAACTGCTTGGCAGCATCGTTAAAAATAACTTGCACAAATGTTGACACAATTATAAAAAAATATCTAATCCGCAGACGTTATGTGACATAAAGGAATGTCCCTTTCCCATTGGTCACAGTCATAATTCAAAGGTCGAATTTGAGATTAATGCAGTTTGTGTAGAATGCTAGTAAGTTGCAGTTCTTGAATTACAGCCATAATTCCTGTAAAGTGGCTAAAATTATGGCTCTAAGTCAACATCTGCAACCTGCCTATATTTGACATTTGACATCTAACCTTGATCTTGAAATCGACACAGGACTGACTTGCCTGCCGCAGACATGTCTTCACCACATGGTGAACCTAAATGATGAAGTTGTACTGTAGACACACTGTATTAATCACAAAGTTGACCTTTGACCTAGAGGTACTCAACAGGCTTTTTGTTGGAAATTTAAATTGGTATGTTTTTCATTATAGACTCTGACAAAGGAAGCTTGTTAGGTAGCAGCACATCTTGTTCTGGACCTTTTGGGCAAACCTCAGGAAACCTGTTTGTCCAGACTGCATCTGGAAACCAATTTGGAGAACTGTTTGGTCAAAGTGCAGCAGGAAACCAGTCTGGGGGACTTTTTGGCAAGAGTTCAACTGGGAACCAATCTGGTGGACTTTTCGGCCAGACTGGTGCAAGTTCAGCAGCTTCTTAAGGATTGTTTGGCAAGTCAGGGTCATCAACTGCATTTGGTAAGACTGGATCACAGTCATTGTTTTGTCAGACTGGTTCACAGACTGGTTTTGGTTCACAACCTATGGTTGGACAAACTGGGAACTCATTAGGTAAAGCTGGTGCATCTTTGTTTGGACGGACTGGTTCAGGTCAATCCGCAGGCTCATTTGGCCAGACTGGTGTATCATCCTTGTTTGGGCAGACTGCACATGCCAACACGTCTCTTTTTGGAAAGACAGCACAGAAAAAAACAGTATGTGTTTGGTCAGACAGCACAGCCTACATTTGGACAGAGTACATCACAGCAAGGTACTTGTTTGGCGATCCAGTCCAGCCCACCCCTGAAACCCCCCGTAAATCTCTTTTTGGCTCCGCAGATCCAAGCATGGACAGAACCAGCATGGTTGGCACAAATAAAGCCGTTGGGAATGAGGCTACACTTTTACGTTCAAGTCGTAATGCCCTGCCGACAATAGGGTCCGTTTCCACTGTGTTGAGTGGTGCCTCACCTCAATCTTCTGATAATGCTCTGAATAGTGTGTACACCTCTTTTGATCAACTGACGACTGTGGAGAGGGAACAGTTTGAAGCACAAACGTTTACTGTTGGTTTGATTCCAACAAGACCTCCTCCTAAAGAACTGTGCATGTAAATTAATGTCGTTAAGTACTATAAATATTAATGTGATTAGTGATATACAAAAATTGGAGCATGTACACTATGTTATTCTTATGTATTATAATGAAAACGATGAGTTACTGTGTTTCTTGTTTTCTTATATTGTTGTTAACTAGAGTACAGTGGGCTCTACCGATGCTTTAAATGCCTGTCGTTTTGTATTGTTGAGTCCAAAGTGGCCGATCTTTGCATGACGCACAGACATCAAAAAGCAAATTTTATTCAGCATTTTTCTAGAGCCTTTTCTTGATATTGTTTTTAAGTAATAACATTTAAAAGAAACACGAAATTATGTTCACAAAAATCTTTAAATCACATGATGTCTGAAAAATATCACAGTCAAACACTTAAGGGCTTATTTATGTTTCGGTTTCCTTATTTTCCGGTGGGCCTTTTTCATGATCGCATGTTTTTTTCCAATTCGAATTATTTTAAACCTATTATGCCCCCTTTTAAGAAGATGTGGTATATTGTTTTGCGGGATGTTGGTCGGTCTGTCTGTCTACCAGTTCGTTTCCGATCAATTACTCGTCAACGAATTGACCGATTGGCGTGATACTATCCATGTGCATTGACCTTGGACAGTAGATGGCCACTATTGAAATTGGGGTCACTAGTTCAAAGGTCACTGTCATCAAAGGTATAAAAATTGTTTCCGATCAATAACTCGTCAATGGATTGACCGATCGGCTTGATAGTTCTACCATGTGCATTGGCCTTGGACAGTAGATAACCACTATTTTAATTGGGGTCAATAGGTCAAAGGTCACTGTCACAATATGTATAAAAAATGTTTCCGATCAATAACTCGTCAACAAATTGACCGATTGGCGTGATACGTCATATGTGAATTTTCCTTGGACAGTAGATGACAACAATTGAAATTGGGGTCACTAGGTCAAAGGTCACCGTCACATAGGTATACAAATTGTTTCCGATCAATAACTCGTCAACGAAATAACCGATTGGCGTGATACTTCCCATGTGCATTGACCTTGGACAGTAGATGACCACTATTGAAATTGGGGTCACTAGGTCAAAGGTTACTGCCACATTAAGTATAAAAATTGTTTTCGATCAATAATTCGTCAACGAATTGACAGATCGGCTTGATATTTCTCATGTGCATTGACCTTGGACAGTAGATGACCCGTATTGAAATTGGGGTCACTAGGTTAAAGCTCTCTTTTGGGGGGCATATGTCTCCGATCTTTAAATCTATTCATTTTAGCTCGATTGCATCGAAAGCATAAGGCTTATATAAACGCTCTCGAGTCCGTTTCCTGGGCCTAAAACCAGTACATTGTGTCTTTGGGGGAGATCTAAAGAACGCTCCCACAGTGGGGATCAAACCCGTGACCTACCGGTCGCTAGGCAGACACCCTATCCATTACACCACGGCGACCTCGGATCTCCGATCTTGGAAGTCTTGCATATATTGGTTTGATGGATCGTGCATTTTATTGCCTGCTTAATGTACATCATGCACAAACAGATTTCTTACCGGAAAAGCGAATCATCATGGTCAAGATATGATTTTCAGCTGAGGTTATTCAGCACCAATTGAGACGCACTATTTCCAAGTAACAAACTGGTCGTGCTCTGTGAAAATGGGGTTTAATGCATGTGCGTTAAGTGTCGTCCCAGATAAGCCTGTGCAGTCCGCACGGGCTAATCAGGGACGACACTTTCCGCTTAATCTGAAGTTTTGCTAATAAGATGATTTCTTGAAACGAAACATATCATAAAAGCGTAAGTGTCGTCCCTGATTAGCCGGTGCAGTCCGCATACCTACATAATCATAATGTCGTAAACATGAGTGTGTCATATAAACACAATGTCATAACAGCTTATATTTGCATCAAATTGTGTCCATCTAATGACATATCAACAAAGCGAACATAAAATTGTAGACTATAATATTCACACCGTTAAGTTAGTGTACATTATAATTTCCATGTATCATCTTCTCTATATTTAAGGTTAAATGTAAACATTCTTCATAAAACTAAATTATGAAGATCAAAATTTCACGACAGACGTTTGGACGGTGATATTGTTGTTAACGTACAGTGATCAATTATCGGGCAAATGCATACAAATTTGACAAACGCCGAACAGAAAAGTTTATTTACGACTAAAGCGTATACAGCTTATACTCAAAATAACAATAAAGCAACAATTAATGCACATGCGTCAAAATAACAACACTTTTGTTTAGGCATTTTACTAATGTATAGTTTTTGTGAGAATGTAAGAGAAGGCTCTTTTCTATTTCTTTTAAATAAAATTAAGTGGATGTTCAACATCCGTAATTGATTGAAACAAAATTATGCAGTTAATTATAATGTACAAACTTGCAAATCTGAGGAAACAATATTTTCTATATATTTTCGGCTCTAAGTGTAGATGCTTTAATAAAAAAATGAGTAAGACGAATCAGTTTAGATTTTCTGAATGACATAGTTACATGATTATTACTCGCGCGTTATTTAATGTTTAGTCCTCAATAAGCGCAATTATCCTATGTACCATATATACGCATCATATGTGTCTTTTCTGATAAAATTGGGCTTAATTTATGTGCGTAAAGTGTCTACCCATATTAGCCTGTGCAGTCCGCACAGGCTAATCAGGGACGACACTTTCCGATTTTATGGTATTTTTAGTTTCAATGAAGTCCCTCTTAACCGAAAATCCAGTTTTGGCGGAAAGTGTCGTCCCTGATCAGGCTGTGTGGACTGCACAGGCTAATCTGGGATGACACTTTACGCAAATGCATTAAGCACTGTTTTCTCAGAACAAGGCTCATATTATTATCGTGTTTTCTTTATCAGCATCAATAGCTCGCTGATATTAAATGGCCTTTGTCGAGCCATTATACACGATAAATGCATATTCATTATGAGAGTATAAATCCAATTGGTTCAAAGCATTAATTAACTGTAGATACGTATTCCTTATATGTCCATGATCAGAGTGACTTTGGTATGAATGGCTTAATGCAATATTGATAAACTTGTGATCAGGAACATGCTATACATGTTATGCATTCAACACATATCATAAGTTATTCCTAATAGTATTCATCGATGACTAAGCGTATAGGTTAGTGGAGTATCTTGCAAGCATTACCATTACATGTAGTAGTTTAGTGTTGAAAAATACAGTTACAAAATAGGTAAAGAAGGAAAAAAACATCTAGTGTGTACAGAATGTAGAATGTTTTCATTATTAGAACAGATGAGAAATGCATAAGGACATATTAAAATGTGCATATCGTTATATTTTATAACACAGACATTTAATTTTATGTGGGTAACGGTACGCTTTAGTTAGTATTTGGTAAAAGTACTAAAAACTACAACAATCCTCAAATTTTAATTATAAGTTCGTAAGAAAATATCATGAAACAATTCGCACTCACTGTCAAAGGATTTTACATTATTTTTTTAAATTGATATTTTTCTCAAGTTATCATATTCATACTTAATGTATGTCTTTGCTCCTATTATGCTTGGAAGGCATTTATTCATTTTACACTTGTACAGGTATAGCATAACAAATTAAATAACATTATTTTTGGCTGTAGAAGACTTAATCGAATATCCAAGTAGTAGGATTGCCATGTTAATGAAAGGAAAATATTGTTCTGGTAAATTTCATCAATAATTGCTTTAGATATTTGACACTCCCAGAATAAATGTTCTAAATTTTCATCACTTTGTTTGCAAACAGAACATAATTGATCATCCGTTATTTTCATTTTACTCAAAAGACTATTTGCTCCAAGTACTTGTGAATATGCCTATATTGGAGCCACTGAACCTTTACATCATTGGTTATTAAAAAGTGTAGTTCAAATAAGCAGTTCCATTCTTTTTCATTAATGATTGAAATAAGTTGTGTACACCATTTTGATTTAACAGTTGGTTGTTCATTATTTTTATTTAGAATGGTGTAAAGTCGTTTAGCACCAGATTCTTTTTTCAGTACAAGTTGAAATAATGGTGGTTAACAGGGTTTGATAATTTGTTGGGTAGGACAAGATATACGACATTTTTTTCAAACAGTTATCTATTGCTCTTGTCACCCCTGTATAATGAATGAAATTTATGTTCAAATTGTACATTTTATTAAGGTCATCACGCGAGATAAAGGTTCAATTTTTGAATATATCACCTATACAATGAATTCCAGCTAGGAACCCTGACTTAAAGAAAAAAGAAAACACTTTTATTTCCTATCAATATATTTGGATTATAAAAAAGTGGATAATGCAAAAATTCGTCTGTGTTTACTTGTTATTTACCACAATAAAGTGAGAAGCTGTTTAAAACATCTACCCATAATGGGTAAGACATTCTGTTAGCTATATTTAAAGCATAATAATAACTGCAATTTAAGATTTTATATGTATCAAAATAAAGTTTTGTGATTCTATCCAATTTCCCCTAAAGGTTTGAATATTTTGTAACCATGTTAGTTTCAATGCTGGAATAAATGCACCCAGATTGATTATTTTTAAACCTCCTTCACTATAATCTTTTACTATTGTAACAAAATTTATTTTACTATGCCCATCCCAAATTAAACTCAGAATAGAAGACTTTATAGAGTTAAGCATGGTATCGGGTGGGTTAGGCAATGATATGAACAAGTGATTAAATAAGGACACAATAAGTGTTTTCACAATTACAATCTTTCCAATTGGTGTTAAAATTATTCTTTTCCAGTTTTTCAAAATATTTTCCATTTTGACATTTTTTTCATCATAGTTTAATTTAATCATGGGAATTTATTCCCAGCATTTTAAAGCTGTGTTGCATCCAATTTAGTTTCCATTTTGTTTTTATGGTATGACTACTATATTTGTGCTTGCCAACCCATACAACATTTGTTTTATCAAAGTTTACAGTAAGACCTGAAATAAATGCAAAATCCTGAATAACAGTAAGAGTTTTTTTTAAGGATGGTTCAGTGCAAGCGATAAAACTTCAGTGCATAGGATGAAAATATAACATGAAAGGGGATCTCCTAGTCTACAGCCTCTTTCAATAGCAAAAAAGTCGGATAAGTAATTACATTGAGAAACAGCTGATTTAGAGTCTTCATACAAAATCTGAAACCAACGTTTTATGTCTGGACCGATATTAAAAAAGGAAAGTGTATTTTGTACAAAGGACCATGACAAGGAATCGAACGCCTTTTCAAAGGCAATTAGGAGAAGTAATCCAGTGATCTCATTTTTCTCAGTATAATGCATAATGTCGTATTTTCCCCAATGTATCTCCCTTTAATGAAACCAGTCTGGTCGTTGTGAATTAACTTATCCATGAATAACTTAAGTCTGTTAGCTATTAGCCCAGAGGCAATTTTATAAACTGTATTTAAAAGAGTCATTGGGCGCCAATTTTGTATAAAAAAAATTAGATTTATCACCCTTTGGAATGCAGGTTATGATTCCTTGAGTTTGTGTTAAATATAAATTTCCACAATCAAAAGCTTCATTCAAGGATCTGACAACAAAGGAACCGATTCTTTTCCAAAACATTTTATAAAAGTTTGCGTTGAAGCCAGAACTGCCCGGGCTTTTAATATTCGACACAGTTGAAGCTTCTTCTATAGTTATAATACCTTCTATTGAAAAGGACTCATTCTGGTTTAATTTTGGACAAGTTAATCCGTTTACATAGTTATTAAAGTCTTCACTACTGCATTCCTGTTTATACTAATATAGGGATTGATAATAAGATGCTATAGTTCTTAGGATACATGTTTGATCTGTAATTTCACTACCATCTTCATTTTTTAATTTATATATTGTTTTGGACTTTGAATTATTTTTTTTTAGACTGCAGAAATATTTAGATGGCTTTTCTCCCTGCAAGGTCCACTGAAATTTGGACCTTATCATGCTCCCTTTTAAATTTGCGCTCTTAATATTATTTATTTCAGATTTTAATTTTCTAATTCCTCTTTACTCTCATCTGAAAAGTTTTCTTCTAACTCTTTAATTCGTGTTAATAATTTACTTTCTGTACGTTTTGTTTGCTTTTTTTATATAAGACCCATTTGAAATAGATTTCCCACTTAATTCCATGAGAAGAGTTTCTACAAAATGTTGATCACTTATGTAAACTGTAATTCACTGTCAGGAATTTTCTTTGTACTATCATAATTGTGAATATGTAAAGCATATTGAATTTTAATTTCATCATTTGTTTGTTGATTTCCTGTACATACACAATGTCTGACAGCAGAGAGTTATTTTGTTTCCAAAGACCAGGTTTGTGAGAAAATTTGCTGAAAGTTAAATTTAAAGTAATTATTCAATGATCAGATTGGAATTTGGCACAAATTCCGTTGATTTAAGTTGCTGCAAGAAATCTGACGTAATTAAAAATAGATCAAGCCTAGCCTGTTGTATTGGATTTGTTTTACGCCAAGTAAACCTTTTTTATTTATTTTGTTGTCGGAAGGGATCTACAAGATTATAGCATCTTATTAATTCTAAGACAATATTGCGAGCTTTATGGTTATTTATCTTTTTATAATTAAAGTTATCTCAATAAATTAAAATCATCACATATAATAAAAGCCTCATTTTCAAGTCTATCGATAACTTCAAAAATATCAGTAAAAAAGGAAGATGAGTAAGTATTTGGTCCATATAAAGTAAGCATTGTAAAGCGATATCCATTCACAGAAATGTCAAGTGCAATACAATTACCATGAGATCAGCAAACAGAGTTGAGTATTTTAAAGTCTATGGTATTTGATATAAAAATAGCTGTTCCCCTAGAATTAGATGAACCATTGCTTAAAAAGCAATCAGATTCCCATATTTGAAAAAATAGTACTGTACATATCAGGAGTGAAATGGGTATCCTGAAGACAATATATATTAGCGTTTATTTTTTTTAAGTAAGTAAAAACATTTAGCCTCTTAAATTTCCCATTTAATCCTCTGCAGTTTAAAGAAATAATATTCAGATCACTAGCCATCTGGTAAGAGAAAGTTTAATGATCCCAAATTCTTATCCCATGCCTTTAAATTATGAAAAAAGCACCGTGGTTCTACTGGAAAACATTCTACAAATACATAAAAGGTACACAATACATTCTAACTTCAATCAAACAAACAAAAAAGCATACAAACATATCAAATATAAAACACAACAAGTGAACAAAACACAAGCTCATGTGCTTGTGCAAGTTAAAATTGCCCCAATTATATGACATTAATCTATAACTCCGGTTGTTAAAATTTAATGAAGAAATTTATGTTTTATAATAATAATAATAATAATAATAATAATAATAATAATAATAAAAATAATGGGTTCTCTAGATTCTTATTTGTAGTTTAAGTGCTTACTTAAGAAGGATTAACTATAATAAGACTAGTTCCATTACAAAGAACTTACAAATACAATTACGCTTGATTACTGCCGAATTCTGTTTAAAGAGTATTTATAAAGAACAAGGAACTTAAACATTCAATTACATTGATAACTGCCGGATTTTGTTTAAAGAGTGTTTATAAAACATGACATCAATGTAAAGTTTCTTTAAGTTATACATAAAAAACTAAGGTATATATACAACGAAACATGTATACAAAAACAGCAATAGATTAAAACTTAGAATAATGTGTGATTGACTGTTAACTAGTTGGAACAGACTATACTATCCGGGTAGGCATGTATGTTATGAAATGGAATAAGGACATTGAGTATACGTCACACAGATCTCAAGACTGATATTTTAAATTAAATATACATTAGCATAAAACAACCTAGTCAGTTCCCTATTTTCCATCTATCTAATACTGAAAGTTTAAGTAAGAAAAGCATTTTGTATATGAGGACTATATCTAGCAGATATACAATCACAAATATTTAGTGAGAACATCGTGCAAACAGAAAGGAGAACAAATACAATCATAACGGCATTCTGATTGAAAACTAAGAAAACAAAGATAAATAATTGAGCAAGCACAGACTGCTTATCCTCCGCATAGTACTTTTACCGTTATTGTAAGTAATCATTTGGGTGTTACCATTTCGTGGTTCATCAACAAAACATACACGTATTTGTTGCTCGTATGAACAATTATAACGAAATGACAAGAACATTTTTAACAAGTAAATATTTATTGTCCTTGATTTTATTTATTGTACATATATTTATTTTGATTGCTGTTTGGTACTTAGAAATTTAAAGTTAAAAAACGAATTAAAAAAATTAGATATTTTAAATTTATGAAAGTGTTGGTACTATTGATGGTAGAAGCAGGTTCAGTAACACACCTTTAAGAATGACCTAGATTTACTGTAACTACTATGAATACAGTTTTTCACGGGAACCACAATACATTTTAGGAAGTGTGTTTATTATACAAGAGATCAAATCCATTAGTTTACAGCAATGGGGATTAAATGCAAAAAAACGCTGCGAACCATTTAACTATCTTTTTTTTTTGTATTTTTAATGTTTTACATTGCAACAAATATTTAGGCAATATATTGGTACAGTGAACCATTTTATAAATGGTAAAATACGTTACACATTATATAGTATTACAACAGTCGAGTTCGTTACATCTATACAATAGCAAGGCGAACAAAAGTTATTATACGTTAAGAATAAACAACTTTTAAATATCATTGTGATAGTCATTACAGTACACAGCGGGCTAAAACGTAAATTACATACCGATTAAAAGGTATACACACGTGCAAAATCCACCGTTTGTGGGACATTCATTGTCACCGTTTAAACACTCTCTCCCGTCTGAAACACCCTCCTTCGGTTCCGGGCATCACGGATTGTATCGTTTATATTGTCAAATATGTCGAATTAGACCCTTTCCTCGGAGATGGTTTGCCCGAAGACTGCACCATTAAAGAACCAGGCGTTCTTTATATCGGGTAGTAGAAGTAGCCTGCTTATAAGTCCCTAATTACGCTTGGTCACATCATCCACAAGCATGTATCCTTTTATTTTCATCGGAGTATGTTTCTTCATTATTGCTGACTTCGCATTGTTGTTTCTCAATTTGATGATAATCGGTGTAATGGTCCCCTTCTTGGATGGCAGTAGATGTATGGCAATTATGTCCTCTGGC
The DNA here is from genome assembly GCF_020536995.1 of Dreissena polymorpha. Classification (NCBI taxonomy): domain Eukaryota; kingdom Metazoa; phylum Mollusca; class Bivalvia; order Myida; family Dreissenidae; genus Dreissena; species Dreissena polymorpha. The sequence goes on along the minus strand of NC_068362.1, from coordinate 78,605,102 downwards.
TTTAAGTCGACGTCTGCTGTTGTCTTCATGATATTTGAAACTGTTTGAATGAGACTGGCTTCTGATTCATGGGATGTTTCTTCAATGTTCATACTTTTTACGTTGTTCTTTCGCGAGTATTGTTCGTTATAGTTTGCCAGTTTAAGAGCTTCTCTGCTTGTTTTATCATTTTTCTCAATTAGTATTTCTAGCTCATCAATTGCCTTTGTGTTGTTGTTCTTTATCACAAACTGTTTGCTTTAACTGTTCATTTTCAAATTCTAAGCCTGTTAGTTTTTCATGTATTTTTGGAGTTCTTTTAGCAACTTCGGTTTCGATTTTTTGGACATTGTTTCTTCTATTTTACTCATTATCGCTGATATTGTTTTCTGTATTAGATCTTCTATTTCTTCTCGCTTTAACATACTCTTGAGATCTTTCCTCAATTCCCTAAGCCCCTCAGTCATAGCGTCTAACTGTGTGTTGATATTGAACAGTTCATCCATGCTTGTATTTGTACTGTTACTGGAATCAGCACGTTGCTTCTTGTTACCTGGTTTAGTCTGAGGCTTTTGTCCTTTGAAATTGAATTTGGGTTGCTCAGATTTACCGTTATCACTCATAATGGGGTATTGATATGCTATCACTGTATTGCAGATGTATAATCCAATCACGAAGAGATTTTAATCCTATTGTTATTTTGTATTCTAAATTGGCCCAATATGTCAAGGGACCCTCTCAATGCATTAAAAAAGTCCAATTTTTCTCAGCCCAGAAAAAACACAATTTTACTAAATATCATTATTTACGTCCATTTTGTGAAGATAATAATCAATTCCATGTATTAAAGACACATTTACCTATCGTCTGGTACCAACAATCACTATTTTGTCACTATTTCCTATATTTAGGAGCAATTTAACCAGGAGCTGTGATCAACCAAACATCACTGCTCAATTATCCGGCCAAAACAAATCTTGACGATATACAATTAAGCATACTTGATTCGTTAAGAAAAAAAAAGCAAATCAAAAGGCAAACAAACATGCATAGTAAAAAAACCCACTATGAATGGCATTTAACATAATCCTTAACATGATGGGACCGCATATAATTATATACATGTGTGAGTATTTAAAGTAAGGTAACAGTCATTCAACCAAAGGCAAACCAAACAATCACAAATAGCCTGTGTATTAAAAAGCAAAGCTAAATGCGCTCGTATTAATCGGACTGTTAGTAAAGAAGCTAATACTTACTGTTATACATTTGTATATCGCGATACAGAATTTACAATAATATATCACTCTCATCGCAATAAAGCGTACCAATATCAGAATAAAGCATACTTCAACAAGCGCAAGAATTGTAACAAAACTCTCCGGGCAAGTTAACGCTGTTGCATATCTTTCGATAATTATATTGTACCACTCAATTTATCAAGAGCGCACTGCGTCCACGTGTGTTACAAGGGAAATTGGTTGATACGTGTATGATCGACCCCGGCTAGTCTTCATCCAGTAGATATGAAGCTCTCTTTTAGGCGGTGTGTTGGTTACCAAGGAAATATTGAGGCCTGGTACCGTGCAAACGTCCCACTCGTAAAAGCGATCGTTCTCAAAGTGTTGCGTTATTTTGCAATTTAATGCACCGCGTAAAAACTCCGCATAAAACGGACCTTAAAAGAAACATTGAATATGCATGTTTAGTAGAAACAAAACTGTGAACATTATTCAAAGTCAGATTCAATTGATATAATTGCGAATGGGCTAAAATATAAGTAAATCGTCTGATTTAACCGCGCGTAAGTTATTACCTTGTCCTGTGTTGACAGTTTCTCGCAAAAGATCCACAAACGCGAATCCAACATCTTTTATTAATGGCAAGTTCTTTGTCCTTTTAAAATCGATACAATGTATTCGAAAAAATGTGGTTGCGGCATCAGTCTTGGATTTGGAATTTACAAACGCATCTGCCAGCTATTAAAACATAACACAAATGATTTAACAACACCTTTATGTATAATTAAACAACTGTACATCGTCATGAAGGAACTTGTATTGCTAACAAACCCTATAACAAGGATTTAATTCCATGCCGCAGTTACGGTAATACCATTTCATTGCAAAATAAGATTTTTATCTGGCGACTCTAAACTCTAAATTGATCATATATATGATTAAATATTGAAACAGATGAGTATTAGTGTGTGTGTGTAATTATTGCATTTATCTTGTAATAGCATGGCAGTGTGCGTGTGCGCCTTATTGTTTTTATTGTTGTTGTTGCATTATATATACTGACACTATAACATAATTTACACTGACATTTTACAAACGATTTATAATTCTTGAGAGAGTGATGGAAGAACAGGCAATGAATGACGACCGAGATAATTGATTTCAGTGACAAAAGAACAGAGCCTAGGCACGAGAAGTACACCAGCCTGGACTCTAGGGCAGAATGCCAGAAAGCGAAAAGAGAGATTAGAAAAAAAGATGAAAGATGTCAAAAAGAATTTATTGAGAAGAAATGTATCAACATTTACAATGTGATGACACTCAGCAGTTAGAAGGCCTACAGCACCTTTAAGGCCCTAACGAAGACCAGTCAGCTCAGGCCAGATTTGAAGCAGACGCTGACGGAAACCTTTGTACAGAGTGTCTCGCAGTCCTAAAGATGTGTACTGAATTCTGTAGCCACCTTTATAACTATCCGCTTTAACCATTCACTTCTCTCCTTCATGACGAGTCTTGACCAGACGCGGACGACGAAAGTCCTCCAAACCAAGACAGATGTGGAGGAGACTCAAGACAGGAAAATCGCCGGGAGTGAACAGCGTCACTTTCGAGCTGATTAAGCAGGGAAGAGAGGTAACGACTGCAGCTATTTCGGCACTATGCCAAACGACCTGAGGGGAGAAGTTGTAGCTAAATAAGTAGAATTATTCTCTAATTATTACCATACCGAAAAAAAGAATCTCAAGCTATGCGAGAGTGACCGCACCATCAGCCTCATCAGTAACCCCAATTAAGCCATGCGACGCGTCATGGTCAGTTGAATGGAAAATAAGGTCGAATACTTCTGGCGGATAAGCAGGCTGGATTCAGAGCTGAGCGGATCACAGTTGAACCAATCTTCAACTACAGAGTGATCAGTAAGAAACACATGCAGCAGCAACGTGGTCTCTTCCAAAACTTCGTCGACTTTAAGATATATTACGCGTTGTATGATGGGATATAGTGTATTATGGAGGGTTTCAACATTGACATAGGGCAGGCGCAATTCATCCAAGAACTCTACGGATTCGCTAGCAGTGCAGTTCTTCTCAACGGATGGAAGGGGACTTCTCCAGGACATCAGTGGGCGTCGGTCAGTGATGTCTGCTACCCCCGTCCTATCCTTTTCATTGAAAACGCAAGAGACCCCCCAAAACAAACACAGCTCTATGTCCATCGTTGGAAGACCCATAACCAACTTGAGATTCGCTTGTGACATTGAATTCATGGATGGCAGTTTTCTCCAAGACATTACCAACATACTCTATGAAAGAACAAGAGTAGGGATGGATAACACAAGTGCGGGCTCCACCATGAACTGCAAGAACCAGGAAACAGTCAGCAGCTTCAAGCATTTGGGATCATTCTTGTCAGAGGATGGTGCCAGTAACGCTGATGTCCGAATAAGAATGTGCATAGTGACGGCATCAGTTGCTAGACTTGGCATGTTATGGACAAGCAGTTTCCCAAACAAAAATAGGCTCTACAAGTCCCTTTTAGTCTCCATCGTTCTGTACGTATGCGAGACAAGGACGCTTCACGCGGACAAGAAACACAATGATGATGTACAGAACACACGGGCATGAGGCAATATTTGGTGACATTATACTAGGATGATTGCATAAGAGATCTAACACTCAAGTTCATTACCCGATGTATCAATACGTTAAAGATATTTCTATTACAAAAAATATGGTTTACTAAACTAACAAAAAGATTGAAATTATGCTTTGAAAACATTACCGACATTTTTATTGAAGTTTGAATGTGAAATTGATATCAAGTTATATTATATATTTGCAAACTGAGCAATACATATGCTTTTTACAAACCTGTTTAACATATTTTGAATAATTTTGTAGAGCGTATCTTATTGCAGCCAACCGCAGGATAAATTTCTTCTCTGTATTCCCAAACAGTAGACGACTAGTATGTTCGTAAAGACACGTGGTTTCTCCGTCGGGCCTTTCATACGCAATAAATCCAGGGATTGTTATGCTATAAAATATAAATCAAACAGATTTATAGTCATCCATTTTGTTGTCGAATATCAGTATAGTTTGTCGGCTCTGAAAAATAACAATAAAATGGATATCTCTTTAAAACGTTTATGCATATAAAAGAAATGATATTATAATAAATATAGTCAGAAACAGATATAAGTGAGGCTTGTTTATGTACTACAAATTGCATATAATAACGATAACGAAATTGTCAAAAATTGTCTGAAAATTTAAACCCCCAATCATGGATTAAGCTGTAGAATTGATATAACTTGAATACACCCTCCACTTCCTTCGCAGAAGCGGGAGTAAACTGCTTTTCACCTGTCCGTCGTTAACGGGACTTGTCTACATATTTTTTTTAAGTCGAAAAATGTCATACTATAACCTCACAAGTATATGATATTAAAATATTTGGAATAGAATTTAAGATACTTTAAGGTCAGAAAAAAAAATGAGTTGAGTGAAAATATCGCCCGAAATTTCCGAGATTCGAGCCCAGACCCTCTGGAAGCAAAAGTATGTGCGCGACCATTTTTTCAGTATTTATTAGCGAATAATTTACGGTATTTTATTAAATTACTTTAAACACTATGATGATCATCCAACATTTTGTTAACTGCAGCAGTGTCGTTTGCTTGTTTTTGTATACATTTGTTTAAATCTATATACAATTTTCTAATATGTGAACAAGACCCTCTAATACATTTTAGTTCGAGTAACATGACTAAAACTAACGCACGTATGTATGACCCGCTTGGCATCCGTTGTAGGTTTTAAAAGGGCATGTCCTTTTAGCTTCTCAAATACATCTATCCCGTGTGCATGTATCATTCTTAAACAGCTATCGGACTCAAAGTTCACCTGTCCCATCAATAATTCGTATACATCTTCACACAAATCCTGCAAATAGTTTATGAAAAAAACTTAAATTCAAAAGAACAGAGACAACAACAGTTATTAATTAACTTACTTATTTTCACACAATTAAAAGTACGAACGCATTGTGGGGTTCATGGTCCATGTTTATGTTATTAACTAACTATTTTGCTGTGATTAGCATTAAAGACGTAACTTATAAACGCAGTTTTTAACAAAGCATAAAACACCAACCCGGTAACCACAGTTGCCGCTCGATACAAGTCTTTTCTACAATTAATTACAATCAACTCGATTTTCATGGATATTGTAGCCACAATTTAAAAATTGTTTAAGATCCTACGCATTATCTATTTAGAACAACAGCAGGACATCCACAACATAATATGTTATATCCCCAAACATACTTTTGAGCACTGATTTATTATAAATAAGAGTATAAATTATGAAAAATGTAGTGACGAAATGAAACAAGTGTTTTCAAAATCCGCTTATTTACAAATGAAAACGAGGTTATAATTACAACAAACAAAAGGCAGATTTATTTGATAAAGACACGTATTATTGTTTCACACAGAACCAATTAAAAGTTGTACCTTTCCGTTTCTTTTCGGATTACATCGATACAAAGGGACTATCTGATAAGTGTGTTGACCCTTGTAATTCGATGACTTCATCCAGTACATGTGCAGGTCTCTATCACTGGATAATGCTGTCGTTAATGAAACGTCAAGACCGCGAATTGATTCTACAACTCGGCCGTAAAACGTATTATCCTCAAAGTGTTGAATGATTTTACGGTTTAAAACGCCACTCAAAAAGTCAACGTAAAACGGCGCTGAAAAAACCCAACAGTAATTGAACGAGTTATTGGTTCGGTTTACGTTTGAAATAAATACTTTTAATATTTTTGAATGCATACTGATAGCTACACAATTTGTATAGTGTAATATTAATTGACCAACTAATATTATGTGATAATTTCGTTAGTAAGCTGGTTAGCGTGAACTTTGCCAATAAATCTCAAATATTGGTTAATCGACACTCACACAAACATTTTTATAATGGATGTGACAAATTGTTCTTCGATATTTTGATTAAATTTGGATTGGATTCACACAGGAGAGGAAATCATCGAGTTAGTTGAAAACTATTCAGTTCTTTATATATGGGGGGAGGGGGTCTCCCACATTTGGGATCGGACCCGTGACCTCCCGATAGCTAGGCAAACATATTATCCACTACGCAAAGGCGAACATAGTTAAGTTAGCTAAGAGTCTGCTGTGTCGAGTAAGATTGACAGTTTTGGGTAAGTTATTTTATTACTTTAATGTATTTAATGTAGTCTCCACGACTTGTGATAAACATTCAATATTACATTGATTTTTTATAGCGTCAGTCTGTATACATATGTTCCGTTCTTACCATTCCCTTTGTCCGAATTCACTGTTTCGTTCACTAATTTGCGAAATGCAACGGACACAAAACCTCTAACGTTTGTCTCCTTCTCTTCAAAATCAATTTCATGTGATTTAAAGAAGACTTTAGCCGCATAAAAGGGATTTTCATCGCCATTAAATTCTTTGTTCAGCTACAAATACATACATCAACATGATTCAAAAATGTATTTTCTTACTAAAATTTGCTACTCAAATATTTTGTTTTCAGAAAAAATATGTTGGTTAGTTTATTTATAGTTTTTACTTTTCTAGTTAATTAATGGTGGAAGAAGTTTAATAATCAATAATTATACGATTTTGTTAAATGGCCATGCAACTGTTTATATAACATTGAGCTGAAAACAAGATTCTTGTCGATACCTTATCTACGTATGTTTCAAAGTGCTTCATCGCATATCGTGCTGCTGCCAGTCGTAAGATGTACATTAGCGATTTGTCTCCGCATAGCATGAGGCTAACCCATTCGTACACGGATGTGTTTTCTTCTCTGGGCTTTTTATATGCCTTATATCCAGGGACGTTGATCCTGAAATACATTATACTTAACAAAAACACAGGAGAATACATAAAGCACAACCGTAAACACTTATTAAAACTTGGAACAGTCATAGAAACAATTCGAGGCTTAACCTGTTCAATGTTGCGCCGAACTCACGCTGAGCACACAAGAAATCACAAAAAACGCATATAATCAACTGTATAGGCTAAGAGCATTACAATCAATTTAAACATGTAATAAACGTTTAATATTATTAAAATATATTTACAATTTAATAAGTGTTCGACATTTTACATTTACATAAGAATAATAAAACTCTAGAACATTATTAAGATGCGAATTCGAATAAATACTTCACTTTATTTGCTTCAATATTTTGTATTGTTTGTTATATGTGTTTATGGTAGTCTCTGGTAATGTTGTATTGGTTTTTACATGGAACAAAATGGTTTTTGAAGTCTCTTGGGTTCAATACTGAGGAAAACCAGCACTTACAATTAATACCATGGTCTTTTTGAGCATTTCTAAGTGATTTCAAATGGCTTGTTTTCACTAACTCAGATCCAAATTATGAAACTTATTTCTTTTAATGTTTCTGAATGCAGATTATGTGGCTTAAAGTGTTACCAATAGTCGAAAGGTGAATTCCCATAACACCTTAACTCTTAAGGTATATCTTTGAGTACGTATTCTGAGAGAAGGGATAAATACAAAATAAATGTGGCACAGTTTTGTTTGTTTGCGTTTCTTGTTTGTTTTGCCCTATTTTGCTACATTTAAGTAGTTTCATTGTCTTTTATACAAGATTCTTTTGACGACGGACCTGTATTTTTGTCGTTTACTATTAATTCAACGTACAACACATAAGAAATCAGTGTGTGCACACACAAAAACAGAACATTCACCAACATTTTCATTTCAATGTTCCGTCACACATGATATTATAGAGAACTACTTTAAAACATGTAAATTCTTACGTTCTAATGATTCGATCCGGTTTAATAAATTCCATTTCTTTAAGGTCGTCAAACATAGCTTTTTGAGGTTGTTCCAGTACTTCAAAGCAGCGTCTCCACTTGCAAGGTTTCTGTTCTTTTATCTTTTCAATCAGAAACTTCTCCATGCCCTGCAATAATATAACATCACAAATAATTTCGAATGGGTTTCTATTATTTTAAACATTATTTATTAATTAATGTATTTATAAGTTTAATAAGAATTTTATTAGCAATTGAGATAAGTTATACACGTACACATTTACTGCAAATTGACATGTCAATATCCATGTGTTTTCTGTTTGAAATCTCATACTCTTTCAATAAAATGATGTTGTGACAGTTAATGTAACATATTTGTATGCTGAACATTCTTACTTCATTTTGTATTTGTGGAATGTGGATTTGTTTTGTAATTGTTGTGTCATCAATTTGAAACGCAGGTCTAACACAATATCTATGTGGATAGTTAGCTGACTTCATCCAAACGATATGCAGTTCTCGTCTACATGACGGGCTGGATTCCAAAGCCAATTTGAAGCCTGCTGTTGTCCGTACGTCTCGATCATGGTAATCATTGTTCTCGAAGTGTTGGGCAAGGTTGCAATCCAAAACGCCACTCAGTAATGTCGCATGAAATGGGCCTGCGATTGCATTATAGAAAGGCGTTGACATATGTGTTGGCAATTTTATGTAAGAATGTATTACACTATTAAAAAAAATCAAAAGTACCTGTACTTCCAGTAACTGCTAGTTGGTGAAATAAATTGTCAAGCGCTATAGATACACTATCCTCAGTAAAATTAAAATCGTTGAAATATATGCCGTGCAATTCGAAGAATATACGGGCCTCAATCAAAGGAGTTTTGGACTGATTAAATTCTTTCAACAGCTATAATATACAAAACATGCACGTTAGGAAGGCGCATATACTGTGTAGATTGCTATTATTTTAATAAATCAACGTAAACAAAAACAATTCTAATAAACAAAATTAGTTATTACAAAATGTATTTTTGTGGCTATTTTCTAATATTTTGCTATTTTATAGGATTTAGAACACTCACTACATGTCAGTATGCAATGTGTAATGCTTAAATTACTATATAAATAGCTACCACAGTCCAAATACGTTTTTTCAAAATATCATATGAAAACAAGTTTTATTTTTTTAAACATTTCACCCTATATCAAAAAGTGATCGCATTACCGCTTTAAGATATGTATCAAAATGCTTAATTCCATATCGTGCAGCAGCTAATTGAAGAGTGCCCTTCAAATTGTTGTTGCCACACAGAAGATGACTAATCAGTAGGTAAAGATCCGCAGTTTCCACTCCAGGAATCCCATATGTCTCAAAACCAGCAATATCTATCCTGTAAAAATAACCTTACGTGAAATATCCGTCTACGTCCGTCTTATTCTATATGCATTCTACTCGCTTCTACAACGATAATGTTATGTATGCAGAACTCCGTGCATATGCAAATAAGGGGTAATTTCCCCGAAAGTTTATTCACTGACGAATAGCAGATACAAACAATTCACTAATTTAATTTACATGTGTCATTTTAGACTATGTCGCATTGTCGAAATATTGATGAATATACCCCCCCACACACACACACCAAACATGAGCATTGCGTAATATAAAGTGTTGTATAATATTCTCGTTTAGAAATTCTACGTTTAAACATGAATTATTCAGCATATTTGTTTAAGTTTTCGTAATGCACGTCATTTTCAAATGGACAACGTCTTTTTACAGATTCACAAAGTAATAGCATATGACAAGATTGTTTTACAAACAGACAGACAAGCAGACAGAATAGACAGACAGACGCTGGTCATCCTAGTTACCAGACCGCGTTCATCTCCGTCTAATTCGTGCCGGGTGGTATAAAAGATATCTTTTTGATTATGATTTTATACAGATGCACTTACGAATGAACTGTGTCACAGTCGGTCAGCTCCATAAAATCCTTCTCTTTAAAGTTGTCATACATAAAGCCTTCCTCGAAAGTAAAGCCTTCATTGTTATTTAACCTTGCGTAGGCCTCCTTACACCGATCCTGGAATTCAGTTTTTGTACAAATGAGATGCCCACCATGTTTAAATTAATTATAAAGTCATAGCTTATCAAACCATATAACATTAATAAATGTTAGAAAATAACAAGTATTGTGCCTTTCTGTAATAATTGTATTTGCTGCTTTATCAACATCTTTTAATGTCAATATAAATCATAAAAAACGTTGGTGAATTAAGTTAATGTGACTTGTAAAACCTTAGTAACAAAAATAAATCTGATTATTTTTTTTTATGAACGGTTGTTTGAAACAGGGAAAAATTCTACGTATGATTATATCCAACCGAGTTTACGCACCGTGATGAAAACATTTAATTGTTAGACAACTCAGGCTTGGAAAAAAATGTGTTTTAAGTAACATTGTTTATTTTAACTTATCAAAACTAAATCTGATTTGAGATGATCATCTTAAATACACACAACTTTAAGTGGATTAAATTCAGTAATACTTACCTGGTGTGTATAGTTCCGTGTTTGCGAGTTTGAGGATCTCCTGTGTGTAGCCGTCGTTTCCGTTTCCGTTCGGGCTTGAAACACGTAAACAAATTTCAATATTTTCGATGTACTGAAGAATTAATAACTGATTAAGTGTAATGATTTCATTAAATATGTTTTGTCATAATATTTGTAAAGTAGCATTTGTGTTCTGTTATTTCTGTATTTTCATTCATTAAAGTGACGAACTTCCATATTATCCGATAATTATCCTAACGATATTTGTAGGGATGTTTTTTTCTAAAAGAGTTAAACCAGAATAGGATTTTGCTTGATAAATAAACAAACAATATAGTTCTGAGGAAAGTTATGATTGCTTGAAGTATTTAATTTTACTTTTATAGTTTTAAGTTATTATGTATGCTTTTCGCGAATATGAACTTCCATGTGTTTGAGGTTGCAAATTCAAGGCAAAAAGCTCACATGGTACAATAGAGTCCGATTTGGTAGCTTGCGCGTTCACTTTAGTTCTAAGCATCGGGTCCGCTGGAACTTCACATTCGATTGAAGCTAAGCGAAAGGAAAATACAGTGTTTATTTGTATTAAACCGAGTGACTTTCCATATATTATATGTTAATTGTATATTTTACCTGCAACAGTGTACTATATTTCGAAACATTTTTCTAGCATAGCAATGAGCTTATAGTTTACTTAATTCATTCTAAAATATGCTTTCGAACACAAAGAATATATAACCTGTTACAACCAATTACTAATTATGAAAAGTGAAAAATGATACTTGTAGAATTACATCCAACGTGATCCTAAAACTTCATCGCTCCATAATTCTTATAACAACAACTAGTAAGTCTAAAAGACTGTGTGCTCTTCAGCGATGATCTTTTCCGCTTGCGGCGTCAATCTGTTCAGCAAAATCTTTACTTGGCTCTGGTGGCTGATGAAGCTGTTTTATTGTTCTGGCACTGCTGTAAGTTGCCTTTCTTGAGGAGGGTGATTACGAGGGATTGTGTGGGTCATTGCCCTTTCTACCAGATCGTGTTGCAGTTAGTAAGTAAGGCGCTGGTCATCTCCACCGCCTGCACAAACTCTCTCGGGATGTTGTCCACTCCTGGTGACTTCCCCTTTTTCAGCGATCCTATTGCTGCTTCAACTTCTTCACGAAGAACGGGGTGTTAATCGTTGTTGTTTGCTGGAGGGACATTTCTGAATTCTAGGTCTCAAGTGGTTCTGTAGTTGTACAGTTCTGAGCAGTATTCTGTCCATCTCTTTAGGATGTCTTGTTCCTCTATTAGACATTTGTCACCTTTGTCCTTGATTGTGGTGGTTCGCCCTTGTTTTATACTGGTTATACTGGTGCGATCTTTCACCAACTGGTAATCTTTCTCGCTATTGATGTTCTTCAGCAAGAAAATGATCGTTTAAATACAATAGACAAACATACAAACCTTGAGTGTCGTGAGTTGTAGCTTTGGATGTCACGGCGGAACATGTTGCAGTTATGTTCTCCAATATGCGAACAGCTGCAAAGAAATAAACAGTTTGAATTAACCGATTTTCAATACATGTATAATATAATTTAATTAGTATTATGTGATCTGGTTATCGTTAAGCTGAGTGTTATAGACGTTGATTACTAAAGTAGAGTCTAAGTTTTGCTGCTTTTCCATTTAAAGGTGTAGAAATAGATAAGTTAAATGTTTCCCGATGTTAACAATAAACTTTAATATATGATATGATTTATAATGTTAAATTATGTATCGCTTATATATCGCACCCACATATAACGATTATAATAAAGCATTAGTTAACCATTCAGTTTATGATCATTACTCTAACATAAATAAAGAACGTTATGTAATTGCATCTAACGGATCATGTATTGAATGGTGCCCTATTTTAGTTATTTTATGTATACATAAATACATTCTTTACTCATAATCCCACAGACAATTCGACATGATAAATGTAAGTTAGTTGATGTAATTGAGTGCACAGATTACACTCATAAGAACTAAGCAAACGAAACGTTTTATATTGCGCTTTACTCGTGGCGTTTTTCTTCATTTTAATCCTTTAAAAGTTTGAAGATGTGGTCATCCAAAATCCATAATATTGAAGAATATAAAAACAAAATAAAATCTACTGAACAAAAATAAAAAAATTAAACGAGTAATAGTAATTAATGGACTGTGGAATTTGCAATGTGTCAAGTGTTTACATGCACAAAAATTCCGCTCGGTAAATATATATTTTATGCTGTATGCAGGACAAAGCTTTTGCATATCCCTTAGGTACACTTCTTACGTGTCTTAGTTTGAAGCAGTACTAATCGTCAGTCGAGTTTATGTACTATGTTTACAGGTTTAAAACGACGAAATAAATCAAGCAGTAAATAAATTAAAATGAGACCGCAGCATGACAGAAATTAAATGCACTAAAAGTTCCGGAATAAACGGCTACAGACTTAAGTGTGTTTATTTTAAAACAGAACCATCGAAAAGCGAGAACAGCGTTTTAGTGTTTGCATTTTTAATCGAAGTCCACAGAAAAATAATTATTCTATATGTAGTTAAGAAAAATATCTGACTTAATCCCGTTCAAAAATATGTTCTTTACAATTTCATTCATGAGGAAACATATTATCTTGTGTGCATATATATAAATCTACTTCAATAATACTGCTGCAAATGCAAATTCGTATGGTTCAATAACAGTTTGATGTATATTTCAATCGCGTTTTCAAAATAAAATAACAGTAGATAATATATTCTGCAATACTGGACATCTGGAAACTTACATAACCAAAAAATAATCTGTCATTGCTCCCACATGTTCTCCAGAAAATGCATATAGCGAATATTTAAATAAGCGTTTGACAAAGAATAGATAAACAAAATAGTAAACTAAAATATTCGTGCAAAGAGTTCGGTGTAGAAGCAAATAAGGACACGGTCTATTATTCATTTGATTAGATTACTAATCCAAGTTTTGGCTTACTTTGCGCTCCTCTAGGTCTATCTGGATTAGGCTCAGACATGTTGCTCGCGATCTTTGTCTCAGTGTCAGTACCCGGGGAACCTTTAAAGTATGTTCATCGTGTATATTATAGTATATTTTGTAGTTAAGTTAGGGTAATCGGTCTTTAACAATTACCGTTTAAACGACATACCTTTGTTATAATAATCAGTCACAATTTCCCACGTATCTTCAGAGGATATTGTAGAATGTAAGGTCAAGATTTCTGGATTTTCATCGTCCAGCTCAATTGTTTGCAACGGTATCTCTTCTGAAATGTGAATTTGTTACATACAAACATATCGGACAACAAACAAAATGGAAATTGTTTGTATAATAAATTAAGTGAAATAAATTGATTCAGATTTTCATTTCGTCTTATTGTAAATCATTTGAAAGAATCCCATTTTTGATACGTAGTGTTTGTAGTTTTGTTAAATGCAAATTGGATCACATTTTCAAACAAAATACATGTTTGTGTAATAATTTCTCCCAAACATTAAGTGCAATCATAATTTTTCTTACACAATCGAAACTTATTTTGCACATGTCTTTACTAAAATTACTAATGGTGATTTATTCTAAGGATGAGTCAATTGTTATTATGATTTTGTTACAACAATATATTAATGTCTTAAATACTCGCATGGAAAGTGGAAATTTAACACAATGGAGACGGTTTATTTTGCGTTCTTGTTTTTCCGACTTCAGCGCTGTCTTCCAGAAAAAAGAGAGACATACGAGCATATTTATTTACATGTTTCGTTCAATCAAAATAATGGGTAAAAGCCGTTAATACTTATCCTCTTTTCAATGTGTATACTGGGCAGCTGTTCTTACCCGACACTTACATAAACTGCATTAATTCTCATTTGCCAGGCAAATTATCAAATGTTGATAGTGTTCAATTTTTTTCAATAATGATACATAAGTTGAAAACCCCTACAATATTGTGTTGCAGCTTAGACGGACACTTACGTCTTAGAAGTGTTATTACTTATAGTTTGTTAATTTATATAACTCTCTTGCCTAACATGGTAAAATTTGCAAAGTAATCAACGTATTATGATTGTTTGTCGGAGCTAAATAATGGGTTGCATCGTTTTCTTATTTGGACGCATAACCAGCGCAAGCATGAACTGCCCTGTAAGTGAACTATATACCTTTAATAGGAGTTGACAATATGGGCCTGGAGGCAAGTTTTTTCTACCTCTTTTATTCAAGTGTTTGTTTATAATATTATTCTTTCCCAAAGTCTTGATTTCAAACGACATATTGCAAAAAGTTCCGTAAAATCACACGTTAAACAATATTTATAAAATGTTCAAGTTAAATTGTTTGATATATTTGTTAACTTTTAAAACAATAATGTTCTTACGATCCTATAGCAATGAATAAATTAAAATAACGCTATGGATGTTAATCATACATAAGCACAATCGAAGTATATTTTTTCAAGATCAATTATTTTATCGATCTAGTAAATAATGTATTAAACAAAGTCTGACTAAAATGTGAATAGAACCTTTAATTCATTTTGAAGTGCAATTAGCTTATCCGTATTTATCTACGATAAGGGCCGGAAAACGCCGAATGATAAGATCTTTGTACATTTGCTTAAATCACGAACATATGGTTCTCAAGTTAAAAAAGGACGGTCTAAATGCTAAATTTAATGAACACAAATATAAATAGTGTATTATTAGAGACATGATTTTCATAACGGATTCCACTCGTGCGTATTCAATTACATTTGTTAATATTTGTTGTGTAGCCATTTCTTACCACGATGCACTTATGCTTTACTGATTTTTCTATAACTTACATTGCTATGTGAACAAAATGACTCAATAATTTAAAAACCTCAAAAAGACGTTCTAAATGTTTTATTTAAGTAATGGATTAGAGTCTGGTTGTTTTATTCAAATTTCAAGAAAAAGAAATAAAAGGTTTTGGGTTGCCATTGCTCCCACATGTACCCCAAAAAATGAAT
The DNA here is from genome assembly GCF_020536995.1 of Dreissena polymorpha. Lineage (NCBI taxonomy): Eukaryota > Metazoa > Mollusca > Bivalvia > Myida > Dreissenidae > Dreissena > Dreissena polymorpha. The sequence goes on along the minus strand of NC_068362.1, from coordinate 78,589,454 downwards.
ACAGCGAATATTTAAATAAGCGTTTGGCAAAATAATAGATAAGTGAAAGGTTAACTTAAATGCTCGTAGAAAGAGTTCGATGTCGAAGCAAATAAGGACATGGGTTTAATTCTTTTGAGTTGATTACTTATCCAAATGATGGCTTACTTTGAGCTTCTCTAGGTTCAGGTGAGGTTGGCACAGACATGCCGCTCGCGATCTTTTTTTCAGTGTCAGTATCCGGGACACCTATGAAATATGTTCATGTGTATATTATATGAGTAAGGTTAGGGTAATCGATTTTTTTTTAAATAAACTTAAAACGAAATATCTTTGCCAAAATAATCCAACTTACTTTCAGAGGATATGGTAGAATTTAATGCCAAGACTTCTGGCGTTTCCTTTTCTAGCTCAATTGTTTGCAACGGTATTTGTTTTGAAATATTAATTTGTTAAATAAAATAACATCGGACATGAAACACAATCGAAATTGCTTATATAGTAAATAAAGTGTAATGAATTGATTCAGACTTTTATTTTGTCTTACTGTAAATCATTTGTATTTCGTCTTACTGTAAATCATTTTAAATATTCATACTTTTGATACGTAGTGTTTGTACTTTTGTTTTATGCAAATTGAATAACACTTTCAAATAAAATGATAATATTTCTTCCAAATATTGAATGCAAACATTTTCTTCCGTGGATGGTCTTACACAATCAAAACTTATTGTACACATGTCTTTATGAAAATTACTATTGATCATTAGGTCTGAGGATGAGCCAATTGTTATTATAATTGTGTGACAACAATATATTAATATCTTGAATACTCGCATGAAAAGTGTTAATTTTAACACAATGGACACCGAAAAGTGTTAATTTAACACAATGGACACGGTATATTCCGCGTTCATGTTTTGTTTTTGTTTTCGATTTGAGCTCTGTCTTCCATAAAACAGACAGAAATGCCAAGCATATTTATTTACGCGGTTTGTTATATCAAAATTATTGATAAAAACAAAATACGGAAATTAATAGCCTGTTTTAAATGAGTACACTGGGCAGATGTTGTAACCAGATACTTACATAAGCTGAATTAATTGTAATTTGACAGGCAAATGAGCAAATATTGAAAGTATTCAAATTAAAAAATACATACATTTGTTGAAAACACCTAAAATATTTTGTTACAGTTTAGACGTCGTTGTTGCATTTTGTAAATTTATATAATTCCTTTGCCTACCATGGTAAAATGTTACCAATGTATTATGATTGTTTGTGCATATCGGGACTGATCAGGTTTCTTAGAGTCTAAATTCTGGTTTTAATCCATTCTTAATGTAAACTTAAACTGTCAAGAATTGTAGGATTGTTTGAAGTCCATAATATAATGTTGTATTCTACGTTACCACGAAGTCCTTTATAAAATTACTGTAGTCCGTTGTTTTTATACTCTATTGTAAATTTACCTTGTTTTAAACGCCTTACTGCTTTCTCCGGATAACAAGACACCAAGTGTATGCATTTACCTGTCAACGAATAAATTGCCGAATGAATTACTTTGATAACAGTAAGTATTTTACCATTAATATGAAAAGTGTTTATGCATCAAGATAATATCATATTTAATTTTAATATATTAAATGTTGAACTCGCAATCACCTTTCTTCTGTTTAACAAAGACTAAAACTGTAAAGGCTGCAATTAATAAAGATGCTCCTGTGACTATCACTTCGAATATTCGCATATTCGGCCTTGACTTAGTTGGCGGTTTTTCTGAAATAACAATTATGTCTATTGCAAAATAATAACATCGTCGAAATTGAGCTTAATCATTAAATTACGTGATTAAACATCGCAACATTAATATATATATATATTAAGACTAGCACACAACAGCCATAAAATATTGAACGAGCCGATATAATATTAACAAAAATGTTTTGTTATTGCATGTCTTTGTATTATTTGCTATAGTCGATATATGCATGTGGAATATTTATGATGAGGTTAACGGACGGCAGTTCAAATATAAATTTTGTTGTGAGATGTAAGTTGTTTAAGTTACTTAAAACATGTATAAAATGATAAACTTTGTAATAAGACCTAATAGGTGCAGGTCTCTAATTGTTTTACTATCATGTAGGCTTAAATAATTATATTATATTTTCGCAAGAAGGACTCTTTCAAAATCGATTCGGAAATTGTTGTTAAATTAAACACAACTTTAGAAATAGTGGTGTTGTAAACATGTGTAAAATATTTGATCGTTAGCAAATCAGTCGTTGGGGCATCGTCTCATGATGATTTTTGTTGAAATTAGGTCGACATTTTTTACTGTTTCTTAAAGAGTACATATCGTATTTCTTTCTATAATAAGTTTATTTTAAAACATATATCATGCTATTTGTCATTTCTTTTTTACTCACGAATTAATCGTGTTGTAAAATCGCATAAGGTTATATAATAAAAAAGTTCTGCACTCGGTAAATTGGCATTTGGCTTTTAATAAAACGTGAATAGTATTTGTCAAAATTATTCTTATATTCATTTTTCAGTACAGCAAATGATTTATTTGTGCCAATGCTTTCAAGATAAAAAGACGGTAATTTACAAAGAACGCTAATACGAATAAAATCACAAGAAGACTACTTATTCCTAATTGTGCCTTAGGAGAGTAAGACATAATAAAAAGAACGCGAATAATATTTGTTAAATATAATCTTATATTCAACTTTCAATACGGCAAATAAATAGGACAGTAAGACATAATAAAAAGAAGTTATGAAATGACAATTCGTGTAAGATACTATACCATTGATTGTGATGAAAAGGCGGTATATGAGAATGATATTTACATACAAAACCAACACTTTTTAAACATAATTCAAGGCATTTATGTTACTATTCAATAGCCAGGTTTTTGTTTTACTTGAGTTTACATAACTAATTGTACATATACCGGTAGACAAAGTTGTGTCCTTGTCTTCAACAACAGTTGTAAATACAGACGCGATTTCAGGGTGAGCACTATAACAAAGAACAGAGCTTAATGCAAATTGGAATATCAGCATGCACTCATCCATAAGGAATTACTTAATAACATTGATGATCACGTGTATTTAAAATTTGTTTTAATAAATGCCATCGTGTGTCACTAACTACTTAATTATCAACAACATGAGCATTATAAACATTGCAGTTTTATTATATGCAGGTGTGAACGTGGTCATATTTATGTGGATCATATAGGAATAAAGTGCCTTACATATTTCGGAAATAAAATAAATACTGTCACGACTCGCATAACGATCTTGAAACGACATTAGATTATATTTACACGTTTAAACATGACTATTAAATCTCACTTTCAACGTCATTTATACTTATACTTAAAAATACACATCATAAACACAGTCACAGACGTACCTTTTCAGTTTGTTACAAATATCGGATTCATCTGATCTTGCAAATTCGACGGGGCATTCATTTACACACGTGTAATCTTGAAGAATAGGAAAGCCATTGCACATTTATTAACAAAAGCTTTGTTGACACCAACAATCAAGATTGTTAACTCCGAATCTACTTTATATGCTTGAATTTCATTAATATGCTTCATTTCAAATAAAGTATAAAAAAAGACTCACTCAAAGAAAGAACGTTGCCTTCAGGACATTTCTTCTTGAAGCAGCGTTTATTTTGATAAAAACACATTTCCTCTGATTGCGCTGCATAACCATTTCTTGCGTCACATCGACAATATCCGTCAGTTTTTGTTAGTTCCAAATATGAAGTTTTGTCACAGTCAATCTTGTGCTCAGCCTTCACACACAAGTTTGTTTTCATAGCAGGACATTCACTAAAAACCGCCGATGATGTGTTATGTCGACCATTGTACATGTTTTGTCGGTAACATGGTCGGCAATACACATAAGCTTTGCCACTCTGTTGTAAAGATATTTGAGGTTCTTCTCCTATAAAAATATTAAGCAAACATACAGCAAATAATATTTATCGTTCTTTTCTCTTGAAACAACACTTGAACATTCTTAAATGTCAAAATAAAACGTCGGTTTAAAATTTTTGCTATAATCATGATACTTCACAATACTCATCGGTATATTTTCTACATATTATCATGACCGAAAATCATTATATAAAGATTATGATTATATTGCGCCTACCTGCCAAACATAATATTTCTGCTGCGCACGTTTCAATGAATAAGGTCTTGTTGTGCAAATCTCTGGCACAATGATATCGTGTACTGGGGGTGCAGTCTTTGCGTTTTGCCTGACAATACCACCGACAGGACCCATATACAGGACATGAGCCCTCCCATTGTTGTACTTTCTTACAATACCATTCACAGTCAGGGCGCTCTTTTAACTCGTATGTTGTCGAATGATGAACAACACCCTTTAAGATATGAATAACTAACTTTACTGATAAGTATTAATATCTGTTTTACGATTCCTATACATGTACAAAAATTAAATATTTATACACAACATGTACAAATGGTTTTATTAAAATACACATAGCAATGATGCTCAATTACATAAACTCACCAAGATGAATGCATAGCCCATTATTTTAACATATTTCCAGGTTGAACAGATTGCCCTCATTCTTTCCTGCAAAGGCAATTACATTTTCAGATAAGGTTGTAAAGCGTGTAGATATAAAATTGATTAGCACGTGTACGGATAAGCTATGGTAGGCATTTTCAGTTAATAGAGTTATACGGCACTCACATTTTAAAGATCATTCTCCTTTATTGAACAAGGAACAAGAAAATGCGCATTTCATTCAGCTCAGTCCAAAGTTAAAATATACAAGAATTAAATACAATATAACAGCTTTTGCTTACTCGAATGCTCGAGATGATCTTACGTCAGATCACTTTCTTTGTAAACAAATCGTTTATATTCACCGCTGCCAGCTATTCATCCGGGAAGTTTAAACTGAAAAACATTACTGAGATTGTCAGATACAAAGATTTAAATTACATGCATAAAAATATGTATTCATGCGACAACAAACTTTATTTAAAGGGACATTTTCACAGATTTTGGCATGTAATGAAGTTTGTCATTAAATGCTTTACATTGATAATTTTAAATATTGGATCTAAAAAGCTCCAGTAATAAACAACAATAAAATTTAAGAAAGAAAAAAGTTAACCCTCAAGTGGGCTCGAACCAATGATCCTTGGAGTAAAAGTTTAACGCTTAGACAACTCGTTCAACCAATTCAATAAATGATTATTTTATACTTTATATAAGAAGTCTTCGTAGTGGCACAAAATATAACGACATCAACAGAACATTCCAAATTATTCAATCGTTTCGCTTTATAATTTGCAGTCTTTTAAATCGTCAAAAGATGCATATACTGGATATTTTAGAACATGGTAAACGTTTTGTGTTACTGTTTCCTCACAAAAATCATAACTTCAACGAACATTTGCGAATCTGTAACATTTTTTTTTAATTTTGTGAATTTACCAAAACGTGAAATGGTCTCTTTAAGAGCAGTGTAGTAAGTTATACTGTTTATCATGTTTTAATTTGGTGGGATCACAAAGTAGGACATAATGAGGTATATAACAAAAGTAAAACCATTGAAAAATATTACAATTTGTTGAAATACAGAAGGCATTCTATTCCTCAATACGGTGTATCATTATATTTTATTACTTTTATGGACAATTACAAATGTACACATATATAAAATGTTAACTTTCGATTTCCATGTACGTTGCATGTCTTAATAATTATCATAAGAAATCAAATAATCATTGTTAATATTAACCATCAAGTGTATACTCCTTTATGTAGCCTTCATTGTGGCACTGTAATTGAATATCCAATTTAACGTTTTGTTTCAGATCCAAAGTGATATAATTAAACAAAATATAGAAAAACACAATGCACCTGTAACTTAGTGTAAACGGAAGTTTATCAAGCCAAGGTTGTTCATTGATAAGAGCAGTAGCAAACAAGCGTCTTTGAACGTGCACTCAGCACTACATATCGTCTCGTCTCGTTTAAACTCTCCTGCAGTCCAGGTATTGCAGTTGTTGGATGATGAAATAGTTGATGTTTACTTTACAATCAGGCACATATTTGCTGACATGTTTTAAAAGAAAAGATAACATGAAAGGAACACGTGTGTAATATTGATGGTGTAAATACGCGGAACTCAATGACAATTTGTTTTATATTGTATGATCAATTGATGTAGTTTTCTTCGAACAAACAAAACAAGTATCTAATTTCCCAAAAACTATTCTGAAAATGATGAGCCAAGGAGCACTTCTAATGTAATTTCACACATAATTTTTTTTTTCATCCAATTTCACATTCAAACATATTTATTATCTTTTCAATAGATCGACAACATCTGAGGTCCATGGAGGGTTAATAACGTTTTGTCGACAATAAATGTTACTACCATAATTAACCCAACTTCAAGAATATGGAGATTCGCTTTACAAGCTCTATCCAAAAAGTATCCATATCTTCTTATCAGACTCTGCCAGACAGTCTTAATGGAAATGAGGTAGGTATTTCAATAAGGTTTGTGACTTTGTTATGCAGAATCTTTGTGTGAGTAATGAACAATATGGTTAAAATGATTGATTAACAATTGATATTATTCATACTTGTCTTTGACTGAAACTTATTGAAGTACTTGTGAACCAACCTGAATATTATTAGTAATCCTACAACGACTTCAACGGAAATATGGTGTTATCTTTTCATATACATCGCTCTCCATGATGAAAATGAGACCTGACATATAATGAAGATTTTGATGGTTATTCCAAACATTGCAGCATTAGTCGTCGCATTTCTGAATAAAACGACATAAATGTAAATTGTCATTTTAGGAACTTATATTCCAAGAGAGTTTGTAAATTGGTACGCTCAAAATTTGACAAAACGCAGGTGCCCTAAAGGTGCCCAAAAATATATATGATTATTCATTATACTAAACATTCGCACGAAAATATATGACAAATGTGATAACAGATTACATTTTGATGAGTAGTAGTTAAAACCTTTATTTAAACCTCGCTTTCCACATGTGTTTTTTTCAGGCGCCCGGGGAAATGCCGGTTAGTTTGGGATGGGTGCGCTATTACTTTTAAATAAAACAGGTGTAAAGTAATTGCTAACAATCAGTTTTTGCTTTGTTTGAACCTTTCCCGCAAAGATAAGTATAATCCCGACAAGATCGATTCCCGAAAAAATCCGTATAAACTCGATTCGCTTTTTAACCGCAAACTCAATACTTTTCCCGTCACTATCCCGTAGCCGATAATACGGACATTCTCTTTTCTAAGCAAATTTTAGGTAATGTTGCTTATATATGTGGTGAATAATTTCATTAAAAAAAACGTTTGCCATTTTGCTGAAGTATCAAAGACTTTTTGGTATAACGCATATCATTATGATACTATTTACAGATTTGATGAAAGAGACGTCCAACTTTGCATAATCACAAGAATGGCTAGTTGCAGTTCAGAAAAATACACTTATCGGGACACTTAAAGCGCCCTGGGGACTTTTGATTTCGAAATTCAAGCGACCCGGGGAGTAACTATATAATTATCTATGGAAAGCACAAAACAGGGCCCGGTTGCTCAAAGCATCGTTAAGTCTAAATGGACCGTTAAATGATAACGGGCCTGTTAAAATCTGGGTTAGCGTTAACATTGGGTTGCTCAATATAACAGGCTTTTAACGACCAGTTTAACGTCAGTTTCTGGCGTTAACTTTAATTGAGGTTTAAAGCACAATTAAACAGTTAACGCTAGCTTTCAAAATGGCTTATTTTAAAAACAAACCAGCCTCATCGCTGTTCATTCCTCCAGGAATCCCATTAAAAGATGCCGAATCTTTATACAGTTCGGCAATGCGAACTTTCTGGTCATCGGCCACAGCTGTCAGGGTCCCTCCGCCAGTTTTACGCCTTTCTAATTTTTCACTCGTGACTGCAGCCTTACTTTTTCGCTTCAAGTTTTGCCAATTATTGCTGCATTCTTCTGCAGATCTTAATGCTAATCCTTGAGCTGAGATCTCTTCTGCTATTTTTGCCCAGATATCTTTTTTCATTTTATTGTTCAAAGTGTTAGAAAATTTATTTGTTAATATTAAACAAGTTTTCTCACCATTTACAAGCTCTTCCAGTTTTAAGATTTCTGAACTGCTGAAGTTAATGTTTCTTTTCTTTCTTTTCAATTCAGGTGAAGATGTGTCTGCTGTTGATGCCATTTTGGAATTGGATAACAGGAACAGGAAGTGGACATTTGGAATGGATTGTGGGATTTAACATGGACGTTAAAGTCTTAACGCTGCGTTAACTAACGTTAACGTTAACTTTAACACACCATCATGTGTAAGCTTACGATAAAATATAGTCTATTGATGTAAAGCAACAGTCCATAATATCATTTCTAATTGGCATAAATTACTAAAATGCAAATAAACACACACAATCGGAAAATCAATGACGCGCTGGAAATAGTAAATCCGCCTTTTTATCTATGACACAGAGTGATAGAACATATAACGTTAATTTATTTGTGTACTACTTTACGAAAGGTAAACGCGGTGGATCTGGCTGAGTTTGCTTTATCCTACAACACGCTTTCAGTAAAGTTGTTTTTCCTTTGCAAAATAATTGAGAGCGTATTATTGTTAAAATAATTATCACTGTTCATTAAAGCAGCAGACGCTTTACCTTACTTTGTGATATGCAATAGATTTTTTATGTTTCCGCAACTCGAAATAGTCATTCACCATTCCTTGCAAAAGTGGTGTTAATAGAAAATATATTTGGTATATTTCTCGACTGAACTTTTTCATCAAGTCAACTGGTACACATTACAGTAGTAAATGTAAGTTTTAATTTAAATATAAATCCTATAACTTTTAATTCAAATATTTCAACCATAGACACATATGGCTGATCTTCACAAATATGGTTATTATTTATCTTTAAAACATTTTTAAATATTAAGAATAAAAGTAAAATGACTAAATGACAAAAATAACTCAATTTTCTACTTGCTATATCTCTAGTCATAATCTCCGTGACGTTATTCATAATAATTATAAAATTATGTTTGAAAAAATACTTGAAAGCATGATATATTTTAAATGACCATCATAGGCATCCATATAAGTAAAAAAAAACAAACACAAGAAAACTAAGTTCATGTGTTCAAACGTATTAACATTGTGTTGGTTGTTCTTCTCTTCCCTGATATCAAAAGGAAACGTCCAATAAAGTAAAAGTTATACACGCACAAACTACAGGTACTTTAATTTGTGTCCATCGAAAAATTTATTAAATAGAAGTTTCTCGGCGATCCTCGTTTTTAAAACAGAGGTACTATTTTATAATGGTTTGATAGCCCACCTATACATGTTTTCACCCGGGTTATACGGATTTCTCGTTCAGGTGGTGAACTGGTTGTCAAGGTTACATAACAACCGGGTATTTTCGAAGGACGTCGTTCGAACAAGCCCCATTCGACGAATTGATTAATTTTGCAGTTTAGTGCACCACTCAAAAACTCCACGTAAAACGGGCCTGGAAACGAACATATAAATAGAAAGCATTTTCAAAGTATATATTGTCGGCAAACATGCGACCAAACTAAAATATAAAATACATAAATATCATAAATATTCTCAACATATTCATATAGGAACTGTTCTAATATAACCTTGTCCTGTATTGGCAATTTCACGCACAAGATCAGTTAATGAATAACGAACACACTTTTACATCGATGAGTGCTCAGTTTCTTTAAACTCAATGCTATGTATTTCAAAAAAGAGTTTGGCGTCGTTAACTCTGGCCCTGACGAATGTGGCCTTTTCAAACCCACCTGTCATTTTTAAGAAACGTATTTTGATAAGAATTGACGTTTTGTATTGCAATTCGCATGACAGAGATATATCTTTACAAACCAATCAATATATTCAAATGTCTATGTTTGCAGTTTGAGGCTTAGTAGTCTTAGAAAATGTATATTAAAATTACGTGATCTCTCATTTGGTCACAAAAAATGTTTATTGTACATTTTCAATGGATATACATCATCCCCATTTCTAGAAACATCCTAAAATTTGCCAGTTTATGTAATGTATTGAATGTTTTGTAATACTTTGTTGACATATTTCCCAAAGTTTTGTAGGGCGTAACGCATCGCAGCTAAACGCATGATGTATTTCATGTCTGCATTCCCAAAGAGCCGATAACTCATGAACTCATACATGCACGTGGTTTCTTCGCCAGGCATCTCATAGGCAGTAAATCCCTTCACTTTTCTGGTTGAAATATAGCAAACATAAGAACTTTATCATTTATTTAATTGCACATAACGTGCGCCAACACTTTAATCAGTGGGAGATAACCAAGTAAAAAGTGCTATAAAGAAACGCATCTCGGTTGTTTTGTTCATTAGTTCTTAGTTAATCGATTGCATTATGCGACTGAGATGTTCCTATGTGAATTAAACTATTTCATCGATTTTATTCAATTAAGACAATTCATGAATAGCTCTGGCGATCTATTTTACACAATCATAAATCATAAATTACAATCAAGCATAAAGCTCAAGTCTTGTGTAGTCTGTACATTAATTGGTATGTTTTTTTAAACAAAATATATGTCGTTATTTGCTTTGAGAATAAAAATAAGGACGAAATGTTTCTTGGGTTATATCATTATGAACAAACCTACATTTATATTTATTTACATACGAAGTGTTAATTGGTCATTTTAACATAATGCATTTTACAAAAATCGCGTCAAACGCAATACAGGTATTCAGCTAAACCACCCAAAGCACGTACGTTTTTATGGTCCGCATCCACATCGTGTCCGGTTTGATTATGCCAATTTCTTTCAGCTAATCGATTTCAAATATATTATGTTTGTTGATCATATCTAAACATGTGTTTTCCTCAAATACGTTATCATTCTTCAATGATGTGAAGACAAACTCACAAAGTTCCTGCGAAGGAATATTAATACAAAACACGTTGTCAATCGGCAAGTAATTACGAACTTAAGAATACGTACATCTTATTTCCTGTAGTTTACGCAAATGCCTGCTTTTAATCATGATCCCGCATATCATTATTGTTTGAATATTTAATATTCAATTATAGACTTAATAAAACAAACACAAACGACATTTAATTTGTGTAGTAATTGTCCTCAAACCCCGATAACAACTTTACGAACATAAACGCAACAAATCATTTTAACGTGATTGAAAACAATTGACAATATGACAATTTATTGACATGCAAAACGTATCATCTTTAAAGTAGCCTTACTAACCATTCAATCATTGTATATTCTATTTTGAAGTGTTGTAACCTTGAGGAATTAACAGTCTGCAAATTGCATTTATGTTTTCTAAAACAAACTTAACACAATGAAATTATATCATTCCAAGGCAATTTTGAACACATTTAAATAGGGGTAATAACCAGTACGACGTGTCTTTTACACGATCCTTTGACTTCATCCAGTAAACGTGAGTTTCTCGATCATTGGAATCATCAGTTGTTAAGCTCACGTTCAGGCCGGCTATTGTATCCACTTTTCGACCGTTGTATGTTTTCCCCTCAAAGCGCTGGTGTATTTTTCGATTTAAGACACCACTCAAAAAATCTATATAAAACGGTGCTGCAATTTCAAGATTTGTTCTTATCAAACATTGTTTAGATTGTTACATTCATACGTACACTACTTGTATGTATTACATTATTATTATTACTGAAAACAAATCGTATTAGCTGTATTGTATAACTGTATAATTATAAAGGGC